>NC_091821.1:227941892-228044392 GCF_038994185.2 Dermacentor albipictus
TCTGCAGTCGTCTGCTATGTGCAGCGTCAGCACTTAACATCGAACCTGGCCAATAAGCGTTGTCTTTCTTCCGCAGGAGCATTATGAAACGTTGCGCATTAGCTTTTCAAGCATGCGTCTTCTCTCCCGGGCGGCAAAACGCGCCATGGACAGCCAAAGGAGAAGTCGCCAAATTAATTTAGTTTGAAATGAATAATGAGGCAGACCAACGTTCCCACGACTTCTCTGTCCTGCTTATGCAGGAAAGCGAAGTCGTGGGATGCAGGACAGCGAAGATCAGCGCGATTGAGTCATACAACACCAGGCTCCAACATGAAGTGAACATTGAACTAAATATAGCAATTCCTGAGCCTGTGCTCTCATGATTGCACAATATACCTTTGAGTTGAACACATCCGCTTACAAACATTGCTCGCCCTACAGATATTGCTAGCCCCAGTGAACCGTACGGCAGATTGAACTACAGGGTAATTCCAGTGAGTGCACCCCTGTTTTCCTTGATCAAACAATAACGCATGTCATAATATGTGTATATACATACCACCTACTCATTTTTTTTTAGTTAGAACGGATTAAAACAAAAACAAAGTCACCTATGCCAGACAAGATCGCAATGTCCAGGTAGCTAAAAAAAATCGCTAAATAAATATTTGCTTATCAGAAATTGTAACGCTTGCACAGCCTGCGACATATCAACGCCTTAATTCATAGCACAAAATACATGGACGTTCTAGATAGCAGTTTTCCAATAGCGCACGTCAAGCAGCTCGGGATTACGTTAACTGCAATGCCAATGCACTCTTCGCGTTTTTTGGGAATGTATATCTCGAAAGTGGTGGTAATCTTCAGATTTAGGCTAAGCAGACATGATTTTTACTATTTTTACTGTTTGGCTTCAATTTTGCAATTGGAACATGTGCTCTAAAGTGAATAATTAAATAGCCAATTATTATATATATATTTTAATTAGCCACATTGACATTACTATTTTTAGTGCAAATAACGTGATCCTCTTAAAGTAGTCCTCCTGAAAAGGCCGGATCACGTTATACAATTTTGAAATTAATGTTTTTTTTTAATCGTGAGATATAAAAAAAAAACAGGGACACAGTCAGCTATTTCATATCTATAACGTACACAGACCTCAACTCAACGGTTTCATTATGGAGGTGTAAAACTTCAGTTGTTGCAGCCACTTAGCTAGGTGTTACACACGAGTTAAGCAAAACTCCTGAAGGGCTTCCAAATAAGCGTTTGCGCGCTTCGGAAAGCTAGTTTTGTCCTATCAGAAGGCGCCACAATACAGGGAATATCGAATCCATTTCTGCGATTTCATTCACATTTCCTGAAACTCGGTGATGCAGTTCCCATAATGTTCACACTGTTCTTTCTACTACGCCGACGCGAGAGGCGGGTCAGAAAATATGTTTAGCCCTAGCAGGATTTAGGAACTCTACATATAGAGAACTACTCCACCGTCTATATAGCTGGAATATAAGGGATTGACTATTTCTCGTAGAACGCAGTGTGTGTGTGTGAGGCCGTCTCGTTGTGCAGCATAGCTAACGGGCCTGGCCAAATCCCACCCTGTTCCAGATTACGAAGCACCATGGCCAGGGAGCATGCCTTCCAGACTCGGGCGCTCAATTACTGTATCTTCACTACGGTGGTCATCGTCATATGCGCTGCCGCAAACTACCCCATCTTGCGGTGGATATCCACCGTCCACACGAAGTTCTGCATCACGCAAGCGTGCGAACGGCTCACGCGGGACGTTCGCACATCGATGAACAGGAAGCAGCCACCATGCCAAGACTTTTATCAGTTCACCTGCGGAAAATGGCAACACACTCATCCCGGATTCCTCAATCAAACGGAGTACACGTACAGCAAAGTGGTGGCGGAGGTAGTGAGAAATTTGAAACGCATCGACGTCCCAGCCAGCAACCAGACAGCGGTGCAAAAGGCGGCCGCTGCGTTCCGGTCGTGCCTGAACATGGTAAACAGTGAAGCGATCAACAGCAACGAGCTCTTGAAGTTCATCGGGAGTCTTGACATCACGTGGCCATCAGGTGGCACCATGGGCCAACTGAAAGCCCTCGACGTGCTCGTGAAGCTGTCCTTGTCCCTGGACATGCACTTACTTTTCACCGTGGATATCTACGTGGACTACAGCGAGACGTACAGCTTGCGAGTGTCCGTGCCAAGTCACATGCTGTACGCCAATTCGCACAGTTACACGACCAAAGAACGGAAGAGGGAAGTGCTCAGCCTGTTATTTGGCAACGAAAACTTCGACGCGATGCTCGCGGTACTGACCAAGTATGAACAGAAAATAAAGCAAACAATGGTCTCGGTGACCGCTGTGCGGCGTTTTACCGACACTCTCGCAATCAGAGGGATCGGGAAATACATGCCGAACCAGCCAGGCTCTGAATGGGTGCACGCCCTTAACAGAGAGCTACCAAATACCAAAGCGATCACAGAGGACACGCCTGTTCGTGTCGACGATGTCGCCCATCTCGAAGCAATATCTGAACTTGTTTACGAACTGGAAGATCAAATGTTATTGTCTTGGTTCGTAGGCTGGAATGTGTTCGAACTGTTGGCACTTGATGCTTCCTACCAGCTAGGTATTGTCCTGGCGGGCTCGACTGACGCATTCAACGAGAAGCACTGCTTCTACGCCGTGCGGGACAACCTTCACTTCGCCCTTACTACCAGGGCTTTACTATCTTTCAGCGAGCCGTCGACGCGAGCTGCTATTTCGGCTACGGCCAGTGCGGTTTGGCGAAGCTACCTTCACTACATTCGTGCCAATGGTTGGATGGACATGTCAACAAAAGCACGTGCTCTGGAGAAGGCGAGACAAATGGTTTTACTTGATGGCTACCCGCGGTTTGTCGATAACACAGAAAACCTTAACAAATTTTACTCCTACATACCGGACCTGACAGGTGATTTCATGAAAACAATAATAACGATGAAGCAAGCTAGGATGAATTACTTGAAGAGTTACCTTCACTTGTCAGCGCAAAAAACCAGCCTGCAAAAATGGAATTATCCTCTGCTGAGTCTTGATTCTCTCAGATTTCACAACGACCTAAACAAAATCGTTGTACCCGTTGCAGCAGCAGCGGAGCCTCTTTATCTTAAGTACTTTCCGACATCGTGGAAGTTCGGAGGTTTAGGAACCGCCATTGCAGAACAAATGTTTCACGCCTTCGATGTAACTGGAAAGGACTTCGACGGCTTCGGCGGTCCTTTTGACTGGTGGTCCAACAATACGCGGCTTGCGAACAATAAGAGATCGCTGTGCTACCTTAAAGATTTCGTCCAGTGGTCAGAGGGTGCACCTGGGCTGTCTACAGTAGACCAGTACCGCGCCCTGCTTGCTTCCATCGAAGGCGTTCGCCAGGCGTTTCGAGCGTATGCCCTGAAGAAAGACGCCAACCGAAAGCATTTGCGTACAATAGACTTTCTCGCACCCTCACAGGTCTTCTATTTGAGCTACTGCTTTCGATGGTGCTCCAAAGATGAGCCCCAGTATGCTATGAACGCGCACATGTGCAACTTCCCGCTAGCCTACAGCAAGCAGTTCACCGACGTATACGGCTGCCAAAAAGGCGATCGCATGTACTTCCGGCGGAAATGCAAGTGACACCTCTGTTGGTATCCATTAGTTCCACAGCAACATGTTCGCTACGTGAACGCTCCTAGACGAGTGGCCTCGACTCGGTTTCACAGCCTCGTTTACGACTCTGTGTGTGACGGTGTAAATGAGTGACTTTACGAGTGCCAGACTAGCCTTATGTACATAGAACACCAACAGCGTTGCGCGCGACTGTTCACAGCTTACACGTTTGTTGACTCAACTGACTGCAGTGAAGCGAGCATGGACACACGCGTTTGCCGGTGCTGCTCTCACATGCTCCTTCGTGGACTGACCATTTTGTGTAGTGTACATTTAGAAAAGGACAAATACGAAGCTCCCGTCTCATGGAGGCATAAAGAATGCATGGTAAGGCAGATGGCGAGGGCCTGCCGACAATGACACGTGACCATTTTGTTGCCGTATAGGCAAGCTCGTATTATAGCGGAACCAAACGCTACTTCGAGCTTGCGAAGTCTGCGAAAGTGTACACCCGAAACATCATCTTTGCATGAGACCCCTCTACTTCAGTGTTATCTTAGCAACATAAACAGTGGACTTTGGCATTCAATTTGCTTGCTCACTCTCTTTTTAGGATGTCGATTTAATTTCATGTGTCATTCGAAGGCGCCTAGTACTAAAAATAGAGATACATTGAACGCACAAACTCCGCGCAGGTGAACGACTCGAGTCGTTCGCCAATGGAAGCATTTACTTTGTTAGTTCGTGTAGCTTTCGTTAGACCTTGTATGCGTGATGGCCTACAGCCGAAGCCAACACAGTGTCAAGCGGACATCCAAATTTCAGAGGGCGGAACTTGAACCCGCAGGTGATGACTAAGGACAAGGTTGTTTTCGAACCCTTTGACAAGGTCAACAAATGCGGGAAACTCTACACGAGATTCTCGCAGCATTTTCAGCAAAGCTTTATTGTTTATCACAGGTATAAAAAGAGTATTGTAGGAATATTAGCTGACGTCGTACTGCTCGAATGATACCCTGTAGCGTTCTGACATTTAAACGAATGACAAACTGCTACTTAACAGGCAATGTAGAGTACAGCCATCTATGTATGTATGTATGTATGTATGTATGTATGTATGTATGTATGTATGTATGTATGTATGTATGTATGTATGTATGTATGTATGTATGTATGTATGTATGTATGTATGTATGTATGTATGTATGTATGTATGTATGTATGTATGTATGTATGTATGTATGTATGTATGTATGTATGTATGTATGTATGTATGCATGCATGTATGCATGTATGCATGTATGTATGTATGTATGTATGTATGTATGTATGTATGTATGTATGTATGTATGTATGTATGTATGTATGTATGTATGTATGTATGTATGTATGTATGTATGTATGTATGTATGTATGTATGTATGTATGTATGTATGTAGCGTTCCCAGCTACACAGACGCAATACAAAGCTTAGCTGTGCAGCTAGTGTCCATCTTGTACAACATGTGGTGATGATGTGTCTTTCGGATATGGCACGTATAAATGGGCCAATAATCGGGGTGAGGGAGCGTTGATCCCACTGGTTCTTATAGGAACGAATAGATAGTTAATAAATTTTATTATTTTGGAAAGGAATTCGACCGAGATGAATCATCATCATCAGCAGCCTATCTTATGCCCAATGCAAGACGAAGACGAAGATCCCTGCGATCTCCAATTACCTTGTCCGGCGCCAACCGATTCCAGCTATAATCAGCATAATAAGGTTCCCTGAATGATTTAGCGTGCTTGCAAGAAGTATTCAAGCTATTAAATTGGGAAGGCTTAGGAGTAAGGATCGACGGCGAATATCTCAGCAACCTTCGGTTTGCCGGTCACATTGTTCTATTCAGCAACAATGCAGACGAGCTACAACAAATGATTGAGGACCTTAACAGAGAAAGTGTAAGAGTGGGGTTGAAGATTAATATGCAGAAGACATCTAAAGATAATAATCAATAGCCGGGCAAAGGAACAAGAGTTCAGTATCGCCAGTCAGCCTCTAGAGTCTGCAAAGGTGTACGTTTACGTAGGTCAATTAATCACAGGGAACCCTGATCATGAGAAGGAAATTCATTGAAGAATAAAAATGGGTTGGATCGCATACGGCAGACATTGTCAGCGCATTACTGGAAGCTTACCATTATCATTGAAAAGGAAAGTGTACAATCAGTGCATTTTACCAGTGCTGACATATGGGGCAGAGACTTGGAGACTGACAAAGAAGCTTGAGAACAAGTTAAGGACCGCGCAAAGAGCGATGGAACGAAGATTGCTAGGCATAACGTTAGAAGAAAAAAAGAGAGCGGTTGGGATTGGAGAGCAAACGGGTACAGACGATATTCTAATTGACATCAAGAGAAAAAAATGGAGCTGGGCAGGTCATGTGATGCGCCGGTTAGTTAATCGTTGGACCATTAGGACTACAGAATGGATACCAAGAGAAGGGAAACGCAGTCGAGGACGGCAGTACACTAGGTGGAGCGATGAAATTAAGAAATTCGCAGGTGCTATAGTTGGAATCGGTTGGCGCAGGGCAGATGCTTTCGTCCTGCAGTGGACATAAAACATGCTGATGATGATGAATTATTTAGCTAATAATAATTTAGAAGTATAATAGAGACTAATAAAAGCTGACCAGCATCATAGCCGTTTCATCGCTTAAATAAAATCACAAAAAGTGTCAAACACATTATTATGGCTGTAACCCAGAGCTGAATCTCCGAAGGACAGCAGGACCAAAATATACTTAAATTTAATCCAGGTTTACGAATTGAGGCTTCAAGTAATCTTTTCGTTTGTGTAATGGACCAGTGGCAGAATAAAAAAATTACAATCGACAAGTTCGATTTCCCCGCAAATATGGTATAGCGGAGAGACTACCAGATCAGAGGCCCTATAATGAAGATTTATTCGAATTTGCTGTTATTCCAATCTCCTGACGTCGAATTTACGTAACGGCCGTCGCAAGCATCGGGCGGTGACCCACGGCGTTGTCTGAACAGGCCAATGAAACGCTCTCCTTGTTTATAGGAGGTCACTTTTGTTGGCTTTCAAAACGAATACCACTGCATTATTTGACAGGAATTTCTTATGTAATTGGCTGACCAGAGGCGAGGAGCATGCTGAAGTGGAGAGGGTTTCGGTGGGGCCGGGCTAGCGCAGTGAATTAGATTACCTGATGAGGAGGGTGGTGCCGGCGTCTGCGATTGGCCCGCTTCCTCTTGCTTAGCTTTCGGTGTCTTGTAGAAAATCACGACGGCGTGCCACGGAAGGGTAAAAATACAGCTAAAACGGATCTTAAGCGAAGAAAATTTGGTAGAGCGATGTCGTGCGCGTGCTGAAAAGGCTCGACAACGTTAACTACCACGCAAACATTTTTAATATACGCAAATAAATCCATTCTCCCCGCCTTCTCCGCGTGGCCAGTGCCAGAGTGATCGGCGTGTGATCATTTTTTCTTCATTTCGGAACGGGGCAGTTGTGTTCGACATATTAATACATCTTTAATGCATGCTATGTTTTAGGAAGAGTTGCACCTTAAGAAAGAACGAACACAGGAAAAAACGTGGTAGGCAAGGCTTCCCCCATTCCTTTTTTTGTCACGTGTGAACACTGCCTATATATGCAGATTCGACACAAATAAACGCAGTTTATAGTTTACGCTCTTTTCGTCTACCTCGTTTGTTCCTGTGTTCGTTCATTCTTAGACGCTGCTCTTCCTCAAATATAGCCATGCACCAACTCGCTCAGCAAAAAGTTCTTCTAAACTTAATGCATGCACGTCACTTTGACGAGGTTGGTTTACACGGTTTGGTGAAGACGCGTAACTGGCAGGTGAAGTAGAAACAGCCCGATAACCTTTGACCAATTGTGGAGGGCTGATGGCGTAGAATGGAGAAATGCGAATGGAATGGAGAATGGAAAAAGGCGCGGAATGGATAAATAATTATTTTCCTTTTGTTCGGTCTAATCGTGCATAATCAATGTGTGTATGTCGTATCAGATGAGGAGCTTTTGCTGTTTTTCTGACATCGCGTGGCAGACAAGCGAAGTGGGGATGGTCCGAAAAAATTCGCCAATCGTGGAGGGCTGATTGCAGAAAGAAAGCCGAAAATTTTGGAATAGCTTTACGTTATAGCACCCCAGACCTGCGTAAATATAGTTTTATTGGGGGATGCGGCAGCGTAATCTTGTAGTCGGTACCGCTAGTTTTCATAACGAGAACCATTTCTTTTTCTCCACGGAAAGCTGAGATGTTTCAAGTCTGCCACCGACGTTATTGATGTTTTGATGAAGTCTCTGTGTATAGATAATTACCGATATCTCATCGCCGTGATGGAAGCCAATACTGGGAGAGTAGAATTTACAGGCCCAATCAGAGATGATCGTGCTAACGAATTAGTCATATCGTTTAAGTGTAGTCCACTGTGACGTGGCACGTATAGTAATCTAAGAAGACCTAAGTGCAATGGACCTAATGACAGGAACACTTTTAATACTGGTGAATTAGATGAGGCAGCATGAGAAGAACAAACTGAAAGAGAATTTGTGATAATAACAGTTGTGAATGCAATTAAAGTGAGCTTGCGCAGCGCAAGAGTCACCGCCAAGAGCTCAGCTTCAAAAACAGAAGTGACATTCGGAAGCCTTGAAGCAAATGCCCATCCAAGTGAAGGTGAAAAAATACCCACCCCAGCCTTCTCCTGACACGTTGAAGTATACGTAGCTATTATGTTACTAATTTGCGCATGAGCGAGATAATCTACCAACCGACTATTTTAATATTTCAGTGAACGAAAGTTTGGAATTTGCGAAAAAATGTCAAATTTAATTTTTGAGATTCTGATTACTTACCTTTACTGGAATCTTCGATGCGGGCATTTAAAGGTCCTAATTTCCTCTTTACAAACACCATTTGAGGGGTGTGATATCTTGGCCATTGTGCAACAAAAAAGTAATTTGGAACCCTAATAAAAATCTATTGCGATCGTCTTGAAAAAAGTCATAATTTTTGTTATGCTATACTGTGAGGACGCGGAATCTACAAGGCAAGCTCTTATTTTATTCCTCTTTCGCCTTCCTTTCGCTCTTCTCCAGGCTCCTGCGCTTCCTACTCGTCTATCAAAAGGCTCAAACCACTTCTGTATCATGCGGTCAGTGCAAATAGCGAAAACATTCTTTTCGCAAAATTTAATTATTGGAGGCTTGCGCAAAATGCAATCTTGTCTCTGGTAATTTATCGTTGGGAACATTTGTTATTTGGTCCACTATGTCCCACTTCTATATCGGGCTGCTGTTATTGAGAGCTGCTTCCGCTTCACGCCGTTTGCCACGCGCTCTTTCCTCGGGTATTTGTTGTTGAAATATTTATAAACGTTGCTTGCGCACCTCTGCCCAGTCCGATGTTACTTCATCCAACTACTCGAGCCAATCTACGTCGTCTGTTAGACAATATAGCGCTGGTCTGTACTCACCCTAGTGATCAAACGACAACATTCTGCACAGAGCCCTTCCTGCAATAGCATTGACCGCCCCTAGCATGCTGAACTTGATCTTTCTTTGGCACTCTGCTCGATTGTCCCCCCCCCCCCCCTCACCAGCTCGACAAATGCGGAAGCGTAAATACGTAAGAGCGACAAGCAGAGGGACTTCTGTGCATATTATTATTACATAATGTAACAAGCACTAGGACAATAAACACAGCCGAAAAAAAGTTTTCAGACATGCAGGTTCAATAAGTGTTATTCCTTAACACAAATAAAAAAATACACGTTTATATGCCCGTGTCTTGAAACACATCAAGCACACAAAGTACACGACACGTTCATTTGCTAAAATTTATGCTGCGTTCTAGCATTTAAATTTGTCATTGAATACTGAACCAAAAGTAACGCTTTTTTTTTCCACGTAGCGTTAATTTCTCAGCTTGGCTGGCTACTTACTGCGTGAAAACAGCCACGAAGCCCGTAGTGAAAGCAGCCTTCCTACAAAAGCCAGCCCAGAGGAGCACGACGATGCTTTGTGCTAGCGTGAAGGCGTCCAGACTCCCTGTGCGGCTCTTTAGGAGAATCAGCACGTAGTTTATATTCACAAGCCGAAATAGTCTTAGTGTACCACGAGGCTGATTCTTCAACCAGAAAGAGCTTCTTATGCATCGATAATTCGGTTTCGTACTCGTAATTGGGAAGGGGGGGGGGGCAGATCGATTGTTGGGTACTAATCAGGCGCTGTACCCATAGTGTTAGACTGCACTCTACATCCGCACAGGCAATCTGCGTTTCTCGTTCCTGATAAAGCAATAAGTGGTACCACTGTAATAAACCTGCGGGTATACCGAGACTCACTCACACGTGTCCCGAGTACGTTCGCAGACAAAACCACGGCTGTCGCCACAAGGCTTGGAATAAACCTGCGTGCTTGAACGTGACCGAGATGCGCGCGCAAGATACCTGACCAAGTAGCCGACTGCGCGCATTTGCAAAGCACTTATGCGGATGCCGACCGTATCGCACTTGTATGACGACTTTGCTCGTATTGGGAAGCTCGTATCGAACTGGGCGTGCGCCTGATTGTTCTTCTTCGCCATCACCGCATATTCTATTCGTGCAAGTTCCGCTTGCGTGATTTTATTACCTCAGACACAAACAACAAAGCGGCTCGTTTAGCGTTGGCTGATGTATTACTATGCGAAAACGTCAGAACTAAAGATTCTTATTGTATTGCTATTGGAGTCGGGGTTACAGAATGGCGTAATTTTTTATTCAATTTATCCAATGCGAGGGCCTAGTTCACGACACCTAAATGTGCTGTCCACCACTCAACCTTGGCCGAGAGCTCCAGAAGAGCTCCATGGGCGGTAAAGTTGTACATGAACTATATATACAGAGCCTATCGTAACCACGGGCTGGAAGCGGGCACTGAACTGGCGTCATTGGCGAATATGCAGTCACGCAGGCGACGTACTGGATATTGGACGAAGAAATTGATGTGCTGCGTACTGGCGGTATTGCCTGTCTGAAGTGCTATGTGTTCTGACATTTTTTTAGAATTGCTGAAAGGCAGAACATATAAGAAAATGTGAGCACAGCGCTCTAACCGACCCTACCGTTACGGCTACCACTTTAAACCATCTGCCAACTTAGCACGTGCTAGCTAAACCGCACACTTCTAACCCCATTATGGATCGAAAATCCCTCACAAGATCGACAGCCCTCTTCTTAAGTTTCAATCCTCCTCTGCACGTGCAGTTTGCAATTCTTAAGTTTCAATCCTCCTCTGCACGTGCAGTTTGCAATACGCGACACGTTATCAGACCGTACTCGGCTATGTCCCTACGGCGTGAGCTCTGAATAGAAAGCGACAATTTCTTCTGTTTCCTGCCAAGATGTCGCATCCATGAGCTCTTTGTACTATAAAACACTGTTACAAGCCTAGCAGATTAACTCAGCGGAAGAAGCGCAAAAGAGTGCGCCTCATACATGGGTAAATTACGGGAGACACGCTACGCTATGGCTCAAACCGCGCTCCTGTATAGGCACTTCCTAAGCACTTAAGTGGTTCTGGCTTAAGTAGTACTTAAGTACTGGATTGGCGTGGATGACAGGTCATAGCAACCCAAGGACAGATGTTGCATATGATGTCGCCATAACAATAATTCTGCAGTTAAAGAAAACAAAAAAAGTCCGCAATAAAATGCGCTAGAATTGCATGCATAAATACAATACTAATTGCTTAATATTAGCGAATAAATAGTCTAGCAGCCATCGTCATTTTCCTTGGCCACCTTTTATATATAGCGTGCTCCGGCGCGTGTGTCTCGTGCCTCGTGCTGCGAGGTCAGAAGAACAAAAAAAAATCATAAGGCATTCGACTCTGTATGGTGGATGACCAGCGAAGCTGTTTAGCGCACGACACAGGGGTGGCACAGAATTTTGAAGGAAGGTACGAATATATTGATTGTCCTGATTTGTGGTCATCATGACGATATAGGTAGATAGATAGAATAAACTTTATTTTCCAACGGATGAGGTGGTCTACCCACCCCCCGACACACAGGTCAGGGGGCGAGTGCCGCCGCCTCAGATGCAGGCTGGGAGGTCTTGGGTACCAGCAGCCTCTTCAGCCAGTTGGACGAGCCGGAGCTGGAGCTCAGAGTCCACATGTTCCCCGAGGCCAGGAGCGATAGATGTAATCTTTGCGGGGCGAAAGGGACCCCTCGACCACATAATATGGGAATGTCCGTACTTTCCCGGGGGAACGCAGAAAATAGGTAGTAGAGACACCTGGGAGACCCTGCTGCGCAGCTCGGACGATATAGGTAAACGCACACAAATTCGTGCATCACCTCTGTTATTCAATGTGTCCGTTAGGTAAGACAATGAATGGCTCATACCCGCTTAAGCAATGGCTCGTAGCCTCGGAAACGCGGCATCCCTATTACGACGACGGTCATTATCGAATCATAGTGTATCACAGACGTTGCAGGTAGATCCGAAATGGCGATGAAGGAAGTCTTTTTGGAAGCTCGCGTTCGCACCCTTGAACACATCTACGTTGGCCCCTTGCCGCGAAAGGCGCTTCGCGCCATTCTCTGACTCTCGGTACGCTTCGTCGGTTCTCGCTAGTCGCTTACGTGCCGTCTCGCGAGCACACTCGGCGGCCGCCGCATTAGCGGCCGCACGCCGTCGGCGATCACACTTGCGTCGCTGCTCCCTCCATCGCTCTTCACATTCGCGCTGTTCTGCAGTCCTGACGACGCACGGCCTAGCCACTGCACCGGCGCAACGAAACTGAGATCAATTGCGTCGTTCAGCTATAGAGTCGTGACGTCAGCCTCACTTGAAAGAGCCATTGGTGATGATGATAGTTATTTGCACAATGAAGCCAGCTATGCAAGAAGGCGACGAACGTGCGAGCAGTGGCACGAGCGCGTTCGCGCGGTTGCACTGATGGGGGCCAACGAAGAAGACGACGATGCTCGAGCCATTGCTGATTATGATAATTTCTGCTCGCAGACATCACGAAAGTTACCACTGAAGTTACCACTATCGCGAAGTTGCCACTGAAATCACTGAAATCTGATTAATTTTTTTTTTGTGTGTGTGTGTGTGCAGACATCCTAATTGCCAATTTGGCTCATTTAGAAGTGATATATTTCTTGAACGCATCGTTTTTGCCTTTTCTCTAAACGTGGGTCGCTTCCCGGTCTGTTTATTTCACTTTTATTTTTTGCCTGGAACCTGTTTTTTGCAGCACGCATACACTTTCATAAAAAATAAAACCATCACTTTAGTTTGGCTTTGGTCCGAAGTAAGTTTCTGGCGCAAAATATCGCTGCCTGCACTCTTTCGATGCTGTACGAGCAATTCCTGGCTTTTGAAACATTCCATGCCTATTCCATTGCTTTCCGCTTTTCGTGCGTGGTTAGAGCGACGCTTCGGCCGCGTTATCAAGGAGATTTTGTTATTAATGCGATCAGTCGGCCTTAAGAGACGGATAAGTGTGACGATGAAATGAGAGGAAGGAATAGCTGCGGAGCCGCGAAACCTGCTGTAGGTGCCCCTTTCGTACCATTATCAAGGTGATGCGCTGTATCTTCGGGTTTGCGACAGGCAGTGCAGTTGCATTCAATCAGCTTATTTGAGGGCGCTGCTTTATTTTAAGCCTTGCTGCCTGATAATTGGGGCGCTCTGCATAATTCACTCAGTAACCGAAATGAGGCTAAGCCGGATTCACTCGAAATCAGAATAAACAGCACTGATGCGCGGCGGCGCTTATGCTCGGACTCACAGAAAAAAAGAAAAGTGTGAGAGAGATAGAGGCTGCAGTTTCGCCGGAAAGGCGAAGCAGTATTAGTGATGGCAAAGTATACGACAATTACAGGAACGAAGATTACACTACCGAGAGACGCCAGATTCTTGGTGTTGCGAGAGGACTCAGGCGGTGAAATTGAACTGTCTCCTGCTATGAGGTCTTGAAAATTCTCATATAAGGCCCTCACTTCATTGACCAATTCTTCGAGGTCACAGGAAGTTTGTGCAAGTGCAAGAAATATGTATGTACATATATATATATATATATATATATATATATATATATATATATATATATATATATATATATATATATATATATACACACACACACACACACACACACACACACACACACACACACGCACACACATATGGGGTTCGGAAAGCTGCCAGCCCCCGCCCGGGAAAATGAAAACTTTTCGCCTATGTGAACCATATATGAAGACTTTTAATAATATAGCATTTCATTTTTGAGAGGGCTCTGCTCATAGGCGCCCTCGCGCGGTATCAAGTTGCCTCGGTAGCTCGCTGTACTTAATCTACGAAGGGGAAGTAATTGCCAAATGGGATAGAGAAGACATCGCTGCTACAATGGACTCTCTCGCAGTGAATCCGCGAAAGATGTATACATGAACAGGTGAGCGCAAATGAATCGCGCTTTTTCGCGTGGAAGATTTAATTTCTATTAGTGCCTTCCTTTACGCGGCGTCACGCAGCGAATGGCCGTGAGATGGCGCCGTGATTCGCTTGAACCGGAATCTTGGTGTTGAAAATGGGTGAACGTTTACGCAGCTTTTAGCTCGGCATTGTATAGTAACGCGTCCGCATCCTTTAGGTGCCATTTTTCATTTAAGATATCGATACAACATACTGACATCACTAGGCTTCAACTCCGTGTATACTATATACGCGGGGAAACTTTTCGGACTTTCTAAAATATCCCCTGTGGCAGATAACGTAATTCTAGTCCTTGAGATGGATTATGCAAAGAGGTGGACATTACTTCCACGAGAAATCAATAGACATATTGAACTAGCTAAAAGAACACTAATTAACGTCTTTAAGAATTAGAGTGTATAAGAGCGACTGAACGAGGACGTAGAAAGAAATAGGTACACAGAGAAGCGCTGTCTCTGTGTATCTGTTTCTTTCTACGTCCTCGTTCAGTCGCGCTTATGCATTCTATCATGGATATTAACGAACTAGCCCGCCAACGTGTTTTAATAATTACTTTACGGCACATATTGAAATTTACAAATTGTAACCGCTGAGTTTGCAAGGCGCGTTTACTTGGAGTGCATTTCCAGTATGACATCGGTTTTGTGATATGCGCCATCAAACTCGCTGTAAAACTGCACTGTTGTTCCACTTATTTTTTAAACATAACTATCTTCTATGCATCGAAACACAAAGGTAACTGTAACGCCCATGTATTTTGTCTCATAATTTGAGAATTAATATCTCGACGCTGGCGTCACACTGAAAATTCATTCCAAGTGGATACGCCTTGCGGTATCACCGGATACAATTAGTAAATTGCAATATGTACCATAAAGTAATTAATTAAGAAGATAATTAGTGAACTTTGTTAATTAATAGTATATGTGTTTTGATTTCCTGTGCAAGTAATGTCCGCCTCTTTGAATATTGCAACTCAAGGAATGGAATTATGCTATCTGCCACAAGTGCACGTGTTTTAAAAATTCTGCAAAACTTAGATATAATCCCCCACTACTTCAAAATTAGCATTCTGACTTTACTCCGTTGAATCTGCTGGAATAACTAATATTGCAAGCTCCAATTTTGCTGGTGATAGCTTGTAATGCTAACGTTGAGGCGGCTTAGAAAATGTTACGTTGCTCACAAAGAAATATAAATATATCTCCTTCAAAGCTGGCTTTTCCACAATAAACAAAGTCTTGCGGAGAAGCCAGCGTCAGTAATTCCCATCAATTTACAGCTGATGAGCAGTATTGCAAGCATAAGAAGGGGAGTGTCGCGACGCGACTTTTATGTATATATGATGGGCCACAAAGTACCAGAGTTCGCGTAGCTGTGCGCTTAGGGCGTTTAATGTTTCGGGGCACGGCTTATCAGGCCCACGCAGCATGTTGAACGGCCATGATGATTGCGCCTCCATATTGAAAAGGCGTGGACAATTGAGGAGACGACACTATAGCTGATTGGAATCTGTATGTTTTATTCTGCACTCTGCAAAATACCTTAATCAGCTCATTCCACGTGCCCTTCAGGGTGAAGGCATCTACCAGCAATCTCGAACTACTCCTTTCTTGCGTCAGCCGACTCAATTCTATGCCCTCCATATTTACAATCTCGTCACACCACGTAGTCCTCTGCCAGCTTCGATTGCGTTTAGCGTCCTTGTAACCAATTCCGTTACTCTGACAAGGCATTGACTATCTGTCCTACGTATTATATGATCTGCGCCCAACGTCACTTCTCAATTTCAACTAGAATATCAGCTACGGCCGTTTCCTCTCTTTATTGTGATAGTAATTATATGGATCCTCCGGGTGAACTTTCCCCGTTGTCGACGCCGTGAGGTTCCGTATAAAGTCCAAGTGCGAGAGGATCACGCTCCGTGCGCCGTATGCTGTGGGTGCAAGGGAAAGCGTGAGAGGGTGAGCCGAAATGGATGGCGGCTTGACGCGCGCCTAATGTTGGAGGTCACGTGATCAAGCACGCGCAAGGGGAGTGGAGGTGAGCATGTGGCTCCTCTCCTAGCCACGGCCGCACCATACTCCTATTAGCTTGCTTCGGTATTGAAAAGAATTACTAAGGTAACGTCGAGCAAGATCAGGACAACACTTGCTTTTAACCAACTCAGATAACAGGCTAGCTATAGAAAATATATTGGACAATGGATAACGTCCATGTAATAAGTCAAGTAACTGAGTAGTCTGCGGGGTATAATCAATATTTGTGCATGAACTTCATAGATTACAAAAGAAGTGGTCGATTTAGTAGAATTATCAGCTGCCATGGAGGCAGGGCATAGTCAAGAAGTAGACTAAGCATACATGAATATATTAGGAAGTATTTACAGAGATTCCGCGGCTACCACAATTATTTTTGTAAAAAGCTTAAACGTACCTATCAAGAAGGATGCTAGGCAAGGGGACAATTTCTCCAATGCTTTTCACAGCATGCTTGGAAGAATGATTCAAAATATTAGATTGAGGACCAGATTTGGTGCTGGGATCAACAGGGAGTATACCTTAAAGACCTGCGGATCGCAGATGATAGTGTTCTGTTCAACAACGCTTGAAATGACTCACAACAAACGATACATCATAAGAAGCCAACAAACACTGACACCAAGGACAACATAGGAGAAATTACTTGTGCTTAATAAATGAAATAGAAAACGATAAATTAATGGAAATAAAAGTGGGTGATGGGGTAGTTCTGCTCATGAGGGTGTGCAATGACACGTATAATATCTAGCTCAATGATTCACGGAGGACTTGGATCATAACTAAGAAATTTTCAAATAAAAAATGGATTGGTGCGCACTTGGCAGGCACTCCGAAGTGATGTGCCCGGGAGCTTACCCATATCCTTGAAAAGAGAGCGTATATACAGTTATGTTCTCCCAGTACTTACATATGGATCTGAAACTTGGAGGATAAACAAGAAGCTTGATAAATACGGACCGCGCAACGAAGGATGGACGAAAAATTATAGTTGTGACGTTAAGAGACAGCAAAACGTCTGTACGGATCCGAGAGCATGCGGCTGTAGCTGATATTCTAGTTGAGGAGTCTCCAAAGCACAGCCTGCGGGCCGGATCCGGCCCCCAGAGGTCTCCCTACTGGCTCGCGCCCGGAGGCAGTCCTTTGGATTACGGCCGGCCCGTAGGTAGACCGTTCTTCCCTGAAAAGCTTCCGTAGCGCCAATAGCTAGACTTGTGCGTAACGAATTACTTATAATTATTTACTTGTAATCAATTACATTTTATGGTAGTTTCGTAATTAATCGGTTACATTTTTTACTCAGTGACGCTCACTGTATTTCAATTGCTTTCTTCGGTAATCAATTACATGTAACCGGTTACTTCACTGACGAGACAAGCTGTTAGAGGCGACAGTACGGGAAGAACTTGAATTTGGTGGGAACTACAGTAAAATGTCCGCGCTCGTGCTACGCAGAATATTCGTGGACGCACATGTTCAGACTGGCAACCCTGGGTGCTCAGTATTTGTCTTCTCGTCTCATACCGCTCCACCAGATGTTGGCCGACGAATCAAGCGGGCACTGGCGGGTATACCTCCGCATCGACGGCCACTTTCAGACGTCAATGCCAGGAAATCACGTACGGACGAATTTTTTTTTCAGCTTTACATCCGCCCTACCTAGAGTGTCTTCTTGGAGACCTAGCACTAATGAAGCACTACGCTTCATACAGAACCCGAACAGCGAGCATTGCGGCATTGAGAAATCACAATCTTGCGCCCGTGGCGTTCGTACATTACAACATCGCCCTGCCCTCCAGCGCGCGCATCGAACGAGTTTTCAGAGTCTTTGTTGGTGCCTTGAGAGTAAAACGATTGAAGATAACCTACGAAAATGTTGAAAAGCAATTGATAGTGAAGACGATAGCAGAGCGTGCAGAGACGTTTGCGAGCGCATCCAGAGGACGCCCTGAAAGTGCCGGGCCAACTCGTTATTTCATTTCTTTTTTTATACAATACTGCAGGCCTTGGTGTGGCCCAAGCAGGATAAGCATACAAATAATAATAAAGCATAGTAACATTAGCATATAACATATAAGCATATAACATTGGCATTAGTTATAGTTGCTGTATTTGTGCAATGTTAATAAAACGTTCGGAGGAAAGTAATGTAAAAATAATCCATTACTTTTCAGTAATTCCTCAGTTACTTTCGTGGTGCAGTAATTAGTAACTGCAATCAATTGCTGTTTTGAATGAAAAAATTGTAATTTTAATTGGTTACTTTTTCTGTGAGATGCACAAGTCTGGCACATACCCAGACATTCAAGACATTGCTCCTGCAGCCATCTATCAAACTTCACCGCAGCGCACTAGCGTTGACCAGCATTTGTAAAAATATTTTAAAAGGCCACCTTAATTTCAACAACTCTTGCTAGCAGCGTCGAGAGGGTATACCCGTCTAATAACATGCATATTTACGGCCCTTATTCGTAGCATTCCTGCAGCATTATAACAGTGTTTTAATCCTGACCGAAATACTGATATAACGCAGCAAAGACGTCACTACAAAGTACCGTGAATATGCCTGTTAATAAAAGGGCGTAGCCTGTCGACGTTGCTGACTGAAAGTTGCTGAAATTTGGGTGGCCTTCTGAGATAACAGTTTCTGAAAAATGCTGTTCATTGAGCTACGCTGATGCATTACGGTGAAGTTCAAGAGATAGCCGAAGGGGCAATGTTCAAGATTCCTTGACGGGCCCTGTTGAAGTTTTTAAGGACAACAGACTTGTACAAGCGGCTGTATCCTGAACTGATGTTTATAGTGCTACAAGTGCTACTTTGCTATGCGGCGACAGTGACCGACTGTGATTGTGTATTTGTGCTCCTTTATTTTTTTTCTCTCTCTCTACGTTCCGATCACTCTACCTCCCCCTCCCCTCTCTTCCCAGCGTAGGGTAGCAAACGGGATCTTCCCCTCTGGTTAACCTCCCTGCCTTTCGCCTTTCTTCTGTCTCGCTCTCTCCACGGCAGCAAACTTGGCCAGCCCCGGTCACGTAACCAGCAGTCCCAACAAAAACTGTGGAGCTCCTCGTGAGAGTAGAAATGGCGCCGCAATTCTGGACGCGCCTTCGAAACCTCAGGCGGCAACATCAGGGAGGAGCGTGGACCTGAGCAAAGCCTCAAAGCAAATAGCTTTATTTGGCTTGTTTCGGATGAAAAATACGATAATAGTATGCATGTCTTGCTGCCTACATGTTCTACAAGTTATGTTTTGTTGTATTCCACAAGTTGTGGTCGACAACTTGTGTTTAGGATTTAGGACGAGAAAAAAAGAAAAACGTCTGTTGTTTCTTTCTTTCTCGTCCCTGTTCGTTTGCGCCATTCTTCCTTGAGTATGGATTACCAATGCACCCAACTGCCAGTACTTATGATTACTAATTTATTTTCTGAAAATTATATTTAGTTCTTTATGGCCCGGCCCTTCACAGCGCCACTGGTTGCCAATCCGGCCCTCTGGCCAAAAAGTTTGGAGACCCCTGTTCCAGATGATATTAAGAGGAACATGTGGAGTCGGGCCTGCCACGTAATACGTAGAACACGTAAGTGTCGTTCTGTTAGAGTAACAGATTGGGTGTCAAGAAAAAGGAAATGCACTCGAGAACGGCAAAGCATAAAGTTGTGGGCTGGGGCGGGGAAACTCGCAGGGAGATGTTGTTGGCTGCACAAAATACTGAACAAGCACAACGCTGCTCAGGTTAGATGATCCCATATGTCCGGAGCATTCAGCATAATATGACAGATGGCCCCTCAGTAAGGGTCGGCTAACAGGGCTGTGACATCTCGCAACGTCTGGCCACTACTGAGGCGGTACTACGGGTTAACGTATGATGTCGAGGAAATGGGCCATCCAGGCGCGAAGCCTCGAAAGACTAACATTATCGCCCCGCACGAGGGAGAAAGAAGACCTACAGCGAAATCTGCCAAGGCTGTGGTGTGGGCCTGTTTGTACGACATAACGAAAGCGTTCGATATAGCACCACTAGCCCACGGACACTAACCGGAAGCGTGACAGGCTCATGCAAAGCGCTGGGTATGTGTTTTGTCACTCTTCTGGATCCGTGTGCAATTTGCGCTGCACTGAACCCATTCGTATGGAGAAGTATTCGAAAATGAAGGACCGGGCGGCCTTTTTTCCGTGCGTGCCTTTATACGCGCTAGCATGGTTTAATGGCTTTGTTGCAGTACACGCTGTTGTACGGAGAAGCACACTTTACAGCCATAAACAACTCGCAGGCGGTTCGGACTAGTGACTCCAGGCTTTGGACAGGAGACCGGAGAGTGCAGAATCACATACACGATATCAGCAAAGTGTAAAGCACGCATTATTCTTGACAATACTTTAACAGCTAGCTGCCACACATGGAGGTGACAGGGAGCTTAATTAAGGAAAAAAAAAGAAAGAAGACGAAAGAAAGAGTTCTCCCACCACTGCATACATACTCTTAATAACATCCAGTGAACAACAGACGCGATGCGCTTAGCGTTGATAAAAGGTAAGAGAATTAGGTATTGCTACCAAGGTTATCCAAGTATTCGAAGGTGCTTTAAGCCTTGTACAGCGCTTTTATTGACAAATGTAGAATACTAAGCGTCATATGGACTGTTTTAGCAACAAGGTGTCGCCACAGTAGAGGGGACATCAACGCTACCGCAGTTGCACCCGACACTACGGTGTTGCCGAGACACATACAACGCTTTTACTTAATCTCACACCAATGCGGCGATGACAGGCCGCTTCAAAAAGTGAGCACAGATACTGACAGCATGCTTTTCTCGTGGCAATATTTTTTGAAAAGTCCCCTGTGTTCTTGCACTCACGCAAAATACAATTGCTTTATTCTTCTGCGGACAGTTGCGGTAGACGATGTGACTGAGCCATCTCTTCTCTGCCGCAGCTTTACTATGCAGGCACTCATTGCTGGTTTTACGGGTTGCATGATGCCGGTGCTCACAAACATGTCCCGTTTCTGCCTGCACTCGCTAGTAGATAAGTAGATGCGCCGCGTACATGCCTAGGTCTGCCCAGAATGTACATGTACGTCAGCCTACAACGTGATAGCTGAAGGAGGACGTGCTGTCCAGTTGGACCTTATGTGTGATGCAAGGCTCTTCGCTTCTGAATTCGAATGCTCACCCGACACACTCACCCTCTCTTGTTTCATTTCCTAACCACAGCCCTGGGTGAAGTTTCACATTAGCTATATCACGTCACCGGGCATTGATACTTTCAGACTCGGCCCCTGCCGAAATCTACAAAACACCTCCACGTACGGGACGTTTCTAGGCCGTGTATTCAGCTTCAAAAAGAGTAGGACCTGTATTATTTAATAAATAAATAACTTAAGAAGTTATTTTGCTAAGATTATGGCATGAAGCCTCAATTCTCGAGAGCACAGCAAATATTATATTATTTTACGAATCATTCAAAACGAGTGGCACGTGCACTCTGACTTCGGGCTTGAATCAGTCCGGTGGTTACGTCACAGCAATTGTGGGTAGTGGTAGCCAGCCCAGCGTAGTGGTCGCAGGCCACACAACGACCGTGTCGCCGAAAGCCGGTTGCATCGAGCACTGGAAGCGATGAGAAAGCCACAGCAGCGGAGACCGTGTGGAACGAACGCCGGTGAAAAGCGAAGATGATCAGATGTGAAGGATGACGAAAGAGATAATTTGGCGGTGCCTTTAGCTTTCGGCGACCTGGTTAGCGCGGCCTTCGAGTACTGCACACCGTGCGTTGTTCACCGCTGCCAGCATCACTGGTTTGGGGTGCCACGGGACATCCCTAATGAGTTCCGTGCTGTAACCTGCGACCTGCTTTGCACCCGAAGTCGTGTTGTACTTGTTGTTGCATATAATGCAACTTGTTGCATTATATACTTAATTTTTGTTTTTCCCACAAGGACATCAATGAAAGCGCAGGTTTCCTTCTCCTTTGCATCCACGAAGGGATGCATAGTTGAGTAAGTAGTGAGTAGTGAGTAGTTGAGTAAGTAAGTGTGTAAATGAGCCTTCGGTGGCTCTCCTAGATAAAGATACCCGGTTTTTGATTAACCAGCGATAGTTGTTTCTTGCCCCTTGGTACTTTCCATAGTCATCTATAGATGACTATGGAAAGTACTATGGATGACTTTCCAAGGTGACTATGGAAAGTACCAAGGGGCAAAAAACAACTACCGCTGGTGAATCGAAAACCGGGTTTCTTTATCTAGGAGAGCCACCGAAGGCTCACTTACACACGTGTCTAGGCCAAGTCTGCGCATATGTGCCGCTCCCATAATTTCTGAAACACATAGCAGCAAAACTTTTCTTTTCCTCTTTAAATTATGAAACACATAGCACCAAAAGGCCGCATCTGCGTGCAGCGTGCCTTGACATACTGAAGAACAAGATGAAACACACGTGGCAGAAAGAACCCTGTGCTTTCTGCCAGATGCGACCTTTTGCTGCTATGTGTTTCATGGTAATAAACCGCAGTTACGTAACTGCGGTTTATTAAAAGTCGCAATTCTTTTTCTCTTTAAACATTCTGCGCTCTCTTTACGGCACTGTGGGCGCGCCATGTAATCGGTGTACGTGCAGTATGTATCTGAGCCAATCTTACTGCTGGTACTGCTGGTGAGAAGCGAACTTGCTTCTTGATTCATACTTATCCGCGAAATAAAAGTTCGGTCACGCAGCTACATGAAAGCGCGTGCGCAGAATAGGTTTTTCGCTGTGTAGATATGTTTACTTCCGTCATTAAATTTTAATTCAGTAATGCACTTGTGGCCTCACCTTTCCTTGCGCCAGTGTCTCCTTTCGCGCTCCCAGATATGAAGGCATACTAACTCACCCAGCATTCTAGCTTGCATTACCCGGGCGATCGGTATCGGCCTCATGTCGCAGGCCATGTACCTTACATACTTTCGACTATATTTGCTGACAAGGAGGTAATGTTTAAGTATATAACATCCTCACCCGCCGTGGTTGCTCAGTGGCTATGGTGTTGGGCTGCTGAGCACTAGGTCGCGGGATCGAATCCCGGCCACGGCGGCCGCATTTCGATGGGGGCGAAATGCGAAAACACCCGTGTGCTTAGATTTAGGTGCACGTTAAAGAACTCCAGGTGGTCTAAATTTCCGGAGTCCTCCACTACGGCGTGCCTCATAATCAGAAAGTGGTTTTGGCACGTAAAACCCTAAATATTATTATAACATCCTAGCTCGCGGATAACTTTCTGTGACAATAAAGGGGAAACTATGGAGCCAAAGAGCACACAACCAAAGAGCACTCTTGAAAAAGAAAGGCTCCACCTTCTTAATCAGCCGTAGGTTAAACTGAGGAAGATAAAATATAAAAATCTCATTTTCAACAGCGAAATAAGACAAAATGCACGACTTAGTGTTCTGTCTTATATTGCTGCTTTTCGTTTTCTCTTTTAGGCAAATGTGAAACCGTCGCTGGTGGAAGCTTCCCTGATTGTCTTTGTTCCAAGAAAGCAAAAGACTTGTTTCAAACGCGGCAGGTAAACTTAGTGCAGTAATACGGGTGCAGAAGCTGCGTCCCTCTAGCTTTTCCTTCATTGCCATAGAAAGTTGTCCGAGATTATTATTATTATTATTATTATTATTATTATTATTATTATTATTATTATTATTATTATTATTATTATTATTATTATTATTATTATTATTATTATTATTATTATTAATTTTATTATTATTATTATTATTATAGCAGTCAGTAGTAGTATACGGACTCGACAAGGATGCGCAATGACACCGCGCCTGCGTCGATCATTTGTCGTTTACAAGCTAGCCAAACAACGACGAAGGCGGTCGCTCTTCAGAAGGTACCGCCGACAGTCGTTTGCCGTGCACGGCGTCAGAAGATGAACCATCCGTCATCAATATGGCACTTCTCGGCATGCAACGGTCCTTTGTCCTGCGTGCGATACCAGCTCCGACAGCAGTCGTCGGTACCGGTACACTTGTCGTTGGTGACCCTGCCTGTTTGCGGCACAAAAGACCACTACGGAAGACCACTTTCGGCATGGTGCTACTCTTCGTTGGCTGCTGGTGAAACACTGACGCACCGACTCTCAGCGCATCGGAGCCCTCGTTATCAGCAAACACGCTTCGCTTATCTGCGATGCACTGCGCGACAACGCATCAGTCGAGACTGTGACCTTCAAATGTGACACGACTGCTGTGTCACATTTAATTCTGTTAGCTCAGAGGTCAATGACGTATTCAGTTTTGTTAACTATACTACAAACGTATTCACTGCTAGAAACAATCATCTACACTGTTACACGGTTCCTTTATTATTTTTTTTTTGTATTTGGACCTCTTAGAATTAATTTTACTCACAAAAAACCTTTAGGGCGTCTTGTACTTGTGCATTCATTGTCACATGAATGACGTCGGTAGACGTATGTGCCATATCCCTCTTTTTTTCTTTAACTGCACAAAATTAAAAAAATATGTATATCACCGCCCAAGCACTCCGTACAGATGCTTAAACAGCAAAACTGAAAAGTGCGGCGCCAGTTTTTCATCATCATCATCAGCCTGGTTACGCCCACTGCAGGGCAAAGGCCTCTCCCATATTTCTCCAACAACCCCGGTCATGTACTAATTGTGGCCATGCCGTGCCTGCAAACTTCTTAATCTCATCCGCCCACCTAACTTTCTGCCGCCCCCTGCTACGCTTCCCTTCCCTTGGAATCCAGTCCGTAACCCTTAATGACCATCGGTTATCTTCCCTCCTCATTACATGTCCTGCCCATGCCCACTTCTTTTTCTTGATTTCAACTAAGATGTCATTAACTCGCGTTAGTTCCCTCACCCAATCTGCTCTTTTCTTATCCCTTAACGTTACACCTATCATTCTTCTTTCCATAGCTCGTTGCGTCGTCCTCAATCTGAGTAGGAGACTTTTCGTAAGCCTCCAGGTTTCTGCCCCGTAGGTGAGTACTGGTAAGACACAGCTATTATACACTTTTCTCTTGAGGGATTATGGCAATCTGCTGTTCATGATCTGAGAATGCCTGCCAAACGCACCCCAGCCCATTCTTATTCTTCTGATTATTTCCGTCTCATGATCCGGATCCGCAGTCACTACCTGCCCTAAGTAGATGTATTCCCTTACGACTTGCAGTGCCTGGCTGCCTATTGTAAATTGCTGTTCTCTTCCGAGACTGTTAAACATAACTTTAGTTTTCTGCAGATTAATTTTTAGACCCACTCTTCTGCTTTGCCTCTCCAGGTCAGTGAGCATGCATTGCAGTTGGTCCCCTGAGTTACTAAGCAAGGCAATATCATCAGCGAATCGCAAGTTGCTAAGGTATTCTCCATTAACTTTTATCCCCATTTCTTCCCAATCCAGGTCTCTGAATACCTCCTGTAAACACGCTGTGAATAGCATTGGAGAGATCGTATCTCCCTGCCTGACGCCTTTCTTTATTGGGATTTTGTTGCTTTCTTTGTGGAGGACTACGGTGGCTGTGGAGCCGCTATAGATATCTTTCAGTATTTTTACATACGGCTCGTCTACACCCTGATTCCGTAATGCCTCCATGATTGCTGAGGTTTCGACAGAATCAAAGTTTTTATCACTGGGTTAATCTCGACGATTCATTAGACGACGGCTTGGTATAGGCTATATAGGCGAGCTTGTTCCCCGTTCTGCTCGCGGCGTTGTTGATCGAAATCTGCCTGCTCCTCAGCAGTACGTATGACGCGTAGCCTATACCCATTTCGGAGCCGGAGAGAAACTGCTGCGCGCGCGCTCGGCTGCAACGAAGAGCAACGACGTCACTGTCATCGTCGTCACTATCAATCGCGCGCCTCTTCCTCGCTTTTTTTTTTCTTTCGCGCATGCGAATGGAGTTGCGCCGGATAGGTGGACAGGCGACTGACAGACGGATAGGTGGACGAATCGGCTAGCCGTATACAGCTTCGCTGTAAAAATCCGAGGATACCTAAGCACTTCTCATGAGTTGTGAATGTGAAAGCATTAATGTCCAATTGAACGCCGCTGAGGGGTCCCTTGAGTTAGTAACTCCTCGTGGGCAAGCAAGCGCGTAGAGACGCTTGGCGCAATTTGATGTGGCCTTACCGCGGCGCAATTAGAACGCAGGCGAGAGCTTGCGCGGGCCTGGAACGCAAGGATAACGCAAGAAACCAGAGAACAGCGTCGGCACACGGCGTCGCATCGCCGTATCGGCTCCATCGAGGCGCGCTGGTGACGTGGCGTTATGGCGACACCCTCTCCCCTCGCGCAACACCTGGCACGCTAATGCAGCAGCAGGTGTTCCGATTCGCCTGCCCTTCTCCGTCGAGGCGCGCTCGTGACGTGACGTCGCAGCCAATGGGAATTTAGATGCCGTTTCGCTGCTAGAGACGCCACCGGCGAAATGGGCCATCTGATGCTTTCGCATCGAAATGACAGTGGCAGATAGCACGCTACTAATCATTTGAACTGAATTGCTCAAAGAGGCGGACACTGTTTGTCCAGCAAGTCGAAATGCATGAAATTCACTAATTAACTAAATATTGCTAAAAAAGTACGTAAATAATTATTTTATGGCACACTGCAATTATGAACTGCAACCAGAGAGATTGCAAGGCACACCCCCTTGGAACGAACTCTGAGCATGGCACCAGTTTTTATATATTGATATATGTGCCGTCAAAGTTGCGGCACAAATTCACTGTATCACTTATTTTCTTAAATACAAATGCCGTTTTATGCATTGAAGCTCAAAAATAACTGAAGTACCAATGTACTTCGTCACACACTTTGAGAACGAATATCTCCAAAGTGGTGTCATTCTGAGAATTCCAAACACGCTTTGCGAACTGTCTGGATACAATTCCTAAATTGCATTATGCGCCGTAACGTAATTAGTTGAACGCTTAATTTGGAAAACTTTCTTAATTAGTCGAATATTAATTGCGACTTCTCGCGCAAGTAATGTCCGCCTCTTAGAGTCATCCAATTGAATGAGTAGAATTGTAGTGTCTGCCGTGTATAGGTAATTTTTCCTCTCTTTCCTTCTTTTCCTCTCTTTCCTTCCCCGGTATATTATCTGTTTTTATCCAAGGTGGCATGGTCCTAACGCCTCGCTCAAGCCTAAGCTCTGTCTCCTCTTTTTCTTTTTTTTTTCTTTAGTGAGCTCATACATATTATCGCTGTAAATAGCAATTAATTCGTACATTACTCTCCGGTCCCCCTGCCTCGCCTTCACATGTTCTACCGCACGAATTTCGACTAGAAGACGCTGAAGGGCCCATCTGAAATAAAAAAGTACACGCGGAAGAGCCCAAGATCGAGTAGTTGCTTGACAAGACAATATTGGGGGTTGTGCCGCCGTAATGAGACTGGCGAGAAAAATAAAATAAAAGACAGGCACAACACAAGTCAGGGAGGAAAGTAACGCGAGACTGCTCCAGGGAGACGCGGTTCGGCCGTCGCGGCCTATAGGCGAGAGAACAGCGCTCAGACGCACAGATTCCGTTCTCGTTCGGCATCAGTGCGCATCGTCGACGCCTGAAAAACCCGTCGGGATAGTCAGCTATCCAGGAAGACGTGTTTACTTTCTCGAAAAGCAAACACGCTCTCTTTCTTTTTTTTTCTCCTCCTCCTCCTCCTCCGGCCGCCTTTCCCAAACCCGTTAACTTTCCTTCTACTGGCGCGGCCTCTCCCGCGGCGCGACGCGGCAGTAATTAAAAGGCAAGGAAGGGCTCCGGCCGTTGTACCCCTCTCCGCAGTCGCCCCGAGGCGACCCTGAAATTCTAGCATGGGACTCCGCGAGGCGCAGCGCCGGCGAGTCTTTCCTCGCGCAAACGAGCAGAGCATCCAGGACGTGGGCAGAAATAGGGCAGCCGCGGCCGTGGTATGCAGAAGAGCGCGAGCCTTTCTTTTTTGTTGTTGTTATTGTTTTTTTTTCTTACGGCGCCCCGCGAGCGCGCAGCTGAAGCGTGCGTGCATGTCACGACTCTTCGCGTCAGGACTGCGCCCAGCGAGGGCGGCGATCCTATACATACGCACCGGGCAAGTAGGGTGCGCACGTGCTTCCTCGGTTATTAAGACGTCTGTGCATGCTCGCACAAAGAGCCTAGATGCGCCGTACCACGATCCGACAGCGTGTCGAAACGTCGGTGCACAAGACGCAAGCAGCCGCGACGCTGATCTGGACGCCGCCGGGAAGGAAGCAATCCAGTTATATTCGACCAGTACTATAGTACGCGTATACGACGTTTTCTTTCTTTCTATTTTCTTTCTTTTTTTTTTTTTTTGAAGCCCGCGCACCGCGGCTTACGCTAAAAGAAGAAACGCTCGCAACGTGGGCGCTCCAACTGTGGGCCTCATAAAGCACCTTCCCTTTGGACTTCTGACCAGCACGTGGGACGGATATACCGGGTGTGCCACGTAACTCGAGCTAAACATTCATCATCATCATCATCATCATCATCATCATCATGGCTACGCCCACTGCAGGGCAAAGGCCTCTCCCATACTTCTCGAACTACCCCGGTCATGTGCTAAATGTGGCCATGCTGTCCCTGCAAACTTCTTAATCTCATCCGCCCACCGATCTTTCTGCCGCCCCCTGCTACGCTTCCCATCCCTTGGAATCCAGTCCGTAACCCTTAATGACCACCGATTATCTTCCCTCCTCATTACATGCCCTGCCCATGCCCATTTCTTTTTCTTGATTTCAACTAAGACGTCATTAACTCGCATTTGTTCCCTAATACAAACTGCTGTTTTCTTATCCCTTAACGTTACACCAATCATTCCTCTTTCCACAGCTCGTTGCGTCGTCCTCAATTTAACTAGAACCCTTTTCGTAAGCCTCCAGGTTTCTGCCCCGTACGTGAGTACCGGTAAGACACAGCTGTTATACACTTTTCTCTTGAGGGATGATGGCAACCTACTCTTCATTATCTGAGAGTGCCTGCCAAACGCACCACAGCCCATTCTTATTCTTCGGATTATTTCAGTCTCATTATCCGGATTCGCGGTCACTACCTACCCTAAGATGTATTCCCTTACCACTTCCAGTGTCTCGCTACCTATCGTAAACTGCTGTTCTCTTCCGAGACTGTTAAACATTACTTTAGTTTTCTGCAAATTAATTTTTAGACCCACCCTTCTGCTTTGCCTGTCCAGGTCAGTGAGCATGCATTGCAATTGGTCCCCCGAGTTACTAAGCAAGGCAATATCATCAGTGAATCGCAAGTTACTAAGGTATTCTCCATTAACTCTTATCCCCAATTCTTCCCAATCCAGGTCTCTGAATACTTCCTGTAAACACGTTGTGAATAGCAATGGAGAGATCGTATCTCCCTGCCTGACGCCCTTCTTTATTGGGATTTTGTTCCTTTCTTTATGTAGGACTACGGTGGCTGTGGAGCCACTATAGATATCTTTCAGTATTTTTACATACGGCTCGTCTACACCATTATTCCGTAATGCCTGCATGACTGCTGAGGTTTCGACTGAATCAAACGTTTTCTCGTAATCAATGAAAGCTATATATAAGGGTTGGTTATATTCCGCACATTTCTCTATTACCTGAATGATAGTATTCATACGGTCTGTTGTTGAGTAGCCTTTACGAAATCCTGCCTGGTCCTTGGGTTGACAGAAGTCTAAGGTGTTCCTGATTCTATTTGCGATTACCTTAGTAAATACTTTGTAGGCAACGGACAGTAACCTGATCGGTCTATAATTTTTCAAGTCTTTGGCGTCCCCTTTCTTATGGATTAAGATTATGTTGATGTTCTTCCAAGATTCCGGTACGCTCGAGGTCCTGAGGTATTGTGTATATAGGGTGGCCATTTTTCTAGAACAATCTGCCCACCATCCTTCAAAATATCTGCTGTTACCTGATCCTCCCCAGCTGGCTTCCCCCTAATTTTCATAGCTCCCAAGCCTTTCTTTACTTTTTCCGGCGTTACTTGTGTGATGTCAAGTTCCTCTAGACTATTCCCCTCTTCCATTATCGTCTAGGGTGCCACTGGTACTGTACAAATCTCTATAGAACTCCTCAGCCACCTAAACTATCTTATCCACATTAGTAATGATATTGCCGGCTTTGTCACTTAACCCATACATCTCATTCTTGCCTATTGCTAGTTTCTTATTCACTGCTTTTAGGCTTACTCCGTTTCTGAGAGCATGCTCAATTCTGTCTATATTATGCTTCCTTAAGTCAGCTATCTTACCCTTGTCGATTAACTTAGAAAGTTCTGCCAGTTCTATTCTCGCTGTAGGGTTCGAGGCTTTCATACATTGGCGTTTCTTAATCAGATTTAACCAAACATTAAAGATATACAAATGCGCGTAGCTCAATTGAGAAAATTTCTTTTCTGTTTAAAATAAAGCGATATTTAACTGCGTTCGAGTTCAAATTAAGGCCAACAAATATTGGAAGTCCATGGGCTATTGTCCCTATATTTGCAAATACTGCTCCTCACGAATTTGAAACGGTTCGAAGTTTTTGTTTGCTGAATTATTTAAATTTATTTTAATGATAAAACTATAACATTAATTTTTTAAATATAAGTTCATTTCACTCAGCAATGAAAGTCAAAAATTTTAACAGTAATTTTTAATCCTAATAGAAAATTAAAAATTTAATTTTCATTTAAAATTCGTTATGCCACCCCCCCCCCCCTGAGAAGGATTTACATGAAATATCAAAACATTTTCTCATACTAATTGTTTAACAAATTTAACGAAAAAGATACACATGGGGACAGAAACAATTTAATTTTTTTTGTCGTCGCTTGGAGATACTCAGATTATTACTTTTTTTTTGCACTCCCCCTAATTACATCATTAGTCTTAATGAACCTTTCTCTTTCTCAATACGTGCTACATGAAAGCGTTTTGCCAAGCGTGAGAGAAGCCCGTGAATACACGCAAAGTGCCTCGGTCGGCCAGTCGCGCGGCAATTTTTCGCGCATTCGCGGACTTCTTTCAGGCTTGGAAAAACATTGTATGTAGCACGTATTGATTATCAGAATGCTGTTTCGGGAGTTTTTCATGTCACTCTACAATTTTCTCATTGACACTTTTTATCTACTATAATACTTGAGAAGTTGATTAATTAATTAAGACTAATTATGTAATAAGGCGGAATGCAAAAAAATCATATGAGTATATACCAGCAACGGGAAACAACATCTTAGTTCTGTCCAGCTACGTGGCATTTGCACATATTTAAGGTTTGGCTGAAGTTACGTGGGGCACCCTATATGTGCACTTAGGCGTGTGCGGCATATGGCTGTCTCTGATTGACTGAAATAGAAATTGACACGACTGCAGCAGGTTTGAGGAGCATCAGGAGCTGCGTCTAGTGGGAAGTACGGCCAACTTCTGACAAGACGCAGTTTCATACAATTGCTGAGGGGCAGCGAATAGTATGTGTCTTCTGATTTTGCGCAAACGAGTGAACGAAATTAGGGCTAAGAAACCATGGCTTGTCCTTTCCCTCATAGAACGTTAACCCCGTCCGCGTGATCTTGCGCCGTCGTCGTGGCACGTGACCCGCATAAACCAATCCCAATTCACTCCTTTTCGTCTCAACACCAGCGAGCCATTGAAGTCTAAACAGTTGCTACGGCAAGCTCGAAGCTGCAACGCGTCTACAACCTGTACGCAGTCCTCCTGAACTGAACTGAAGAAGCTGCCGATTCTGACGCGTTGCAGCACCAGTGACCTCTAGTGCAAGTGCATTGGGCATTCAGAGAAATGCACACTCAACGCACACAGGCTGGTAAAAAGCGCAAGGGCCGCTCAACGTTTGCACGAGGCCATGTATCGTATTGTACGTACAGATACATATCGCTGCTTAAGAGAACCACTCGTTGAGGGGGTATCTCTCGGGCCACCGTATCGCGAAAGAGGGGATCTCGAAGTCAGTGTGGGCATTACGTGCGGTTATTTCTTTGCCACGAACGTGTAGACAGACACTGAACATCACGAAAGCTCTCTTTCAGTGACAGGTACAAATGGCTGCGCTGATAAATAGTGGTAGAAACCATCGGACACGCGAGAAACACTTGCTGCAAGTGGAGTGCTGTCCCTGTGAGTGTTGTCACTTTGTATTTACAGCCTTAATATAAATGCCGTGTTTTGGGGAACACATCTTCTCCTGTTTCTATTGTGTGATTTCCTTGCCACCAGCCAAATGGCGCTGAGGCTCCTTGAAAGAATTGACGAAAAATCTGCCTCCTCGAGTGACCTGCGTAATACACCAAAAGCTACACGTGATCATCCGGCTACACGGAAGCAAGCCCGTTGGTCGAGTTGTGAAGAGAACAGCAGTAACGCAACAAACTAAGGAGACAAAGCATTCTTGCTACTTTCCGATGACTTTGGGACGTGCAAGCGCAGATCACAGCTGGTGTAGTTTCCTTACTATTCGCACACCCGTATTGGCAGCCATCATCGCATCACCAATTTGGTAAGCGATGAGATTTGACAACTCAACAGAGGCAGTGTAGTCAGGAACGCAGGGCAGCAGTTGAGATGTCAGAATTTTTTGCTTTCATGGGCGGCCAAATTTATCGAAACCGGCTATAAAATTGAAGTTGGAAGTGATAGTAACGGTGTGCACTACAACTTCCGATGTCAACTTCCACTATCTCGCCATATATGTACCACAACAAGGGAGAGCTCAAGGAGCTGCTTTACCGAGTCAACACATATAGTCTTTAAGCTCCACGTGCTCGGAATACAATAGATAACGTTGTTGTGGGCACCGTGTTTAACTTCACGCTGTACATAGCGCAGAGCGCGCCTGTTTTTTTCTGAACAATCGTCCACGCTATCTGGGAAGGTCCAGATCTATTGCTTCCAAGCGAAATATCCTTCACGCTTGCTCCAATCCAGAATGTACTCTTTGATGATGCTCATGCCGTTTAACATAAATAACGACAGTAGAGCGAGGGCTAATTGTACTAAACGTTGTACGCTACTGGCGAACTATCACGTACGGTTCGCTCCCACAGATATGTTTTGTCAATTTCTTTTTTTGTTACATGTCAATTTGTTTTCGTATCAATTCAGATGTCTTTAAACTTCTTAAAGGCCGGTGCGCCTTGTTTCAATGTTATTTAGGCGTAACTTTAACGCTCTTGCATCAAATAGCTAGCCACATGCTCACATTAAGCGGGTGTTGGTATAATGACTTACCGTAGGGATTCAGGCGTGCTCAGAACATCAGCTGACACAAGTAGTGAACTCGGTGTCTGTATGGATTACTCGCACGTACAAACTCTTCTTTCTTGGGAAAAAATGTCGGGTTCGCCCCTTTTTTAAGCTTAGTTTTGTTTGAGCTTTGGCCGGCTGGCATGATTTATGCTATCCAGCCTTTGCCTTCCATGTCATTCTGCACGACCCAACAGGGAAGCTGAAATTTCTCGAGCACCTCGTACACATCGCACCTGCATGCCATTGACACGGTGGTCGTGAGAACCGAACGCAAAAGAAAAGCAAGGCACTCAACGACAGCAAAAGAAGCGACTCGACTCACAGATAATTATCGTGCACGTTTAATTACACGAAACATAAAGAAAAGGGACTGTCAAAGTCGCGTTTCTATTCCATGTCACCTTCGTTATGGATGTAGTAGAGAAAATGGCAGTGACAATAACAACAAAATACAGATGGTAGAATGTTACGGTACAAACCGCGCAAGACCTTAGCCGCGGTTCATGGAATGCATTAAACTGCGTTGCAATGTTCCGACTTACGTGTGCTAAACAACCGTTACCCATGCATGTCTATGCGCACCTTTACAAAAGTGTGTACAATGGTCAGTGGAGTTCTTTAATGAAAGCTCAGCTCAATAAGTTAACACCCTTACGCCAGAATATGATAAAAAAAAAGTTTAGCCCATGTTTGACCGCGCCATACCCAACATAAAGATGTGAGAGACAACATAAACAAAATAAAGTTAGCACCTTTTTGGAAACACCGTAGTGAATAGGTATCTGTCTTAGCGTGAACATAGGCTCTTTTCATTTGCGTGTCCGCGCAGTGGTTTCAGTATGTGTTTTTTTTTTTCGCCCAGACTGCATGAATTTATTGCTCTAGCTTTCGCAGTCAAGGAAATTTAGTTGAACCACGGCACCTAATCGAGCTTAACAAGTGTGGGTTGGCATGAAATGAGTCGATTTTATAAAAAGAGCAGTGCAACGTGATCAGATAGAAAAGGAAAAATCTGAATGAAGACAGTGCGCGGGTGACCCAGGAAACAGCCGCAGAGCGCAGTTTAAAGGAAAGAATTGACTGACGGGAATTTCCTCCAGCCTGCGCTCCACAGCCGCACATTGAGTGGGATCGGGACACCGACGAGGTCATTCACCAGCGTCGGATTAATTCATGTTCTTAGTGCTCTTGTCTCTTCTTCAACACGTTGCTCGGCTCCTTTCGCAGAACAAACACGTTAACCGGTCCTTATGTACAGTCTCTGAAGATCTGTCGCGACCCTGTGTGAAGGCCTGCGCAATGAGGTGCTTCCGCGTAGCAGCTAAAGAAATACTGGCCGTATGTTCGAGCTCTTGTTAGAACAGACGCCCAAGGGCATTGAGCGTGCCTCCGTCGTTTGAGCAATGCCAGTGCTGTGGGCGCGTAAGCTGGTCACCGCGGGCGTCCCTGTCGGCTCGCCCCGAACAGAGCTCAGCTACTGACAGGTGAGAACATGGACGCGCTGGACGCAACCCACGCGCCCTTCGAGATTCGCCGCCTGGGCAGCGCCTCCGAAACACCGCTGGACCCGGGACGAAGTGGTGTTGGACGGGCGCCGTGTCAGATGTGTGACGATGGCAGTAATGTACAGATGATGGTCGTCTCCCAGCTTCCAGAAGCTGCGCAGAGAAAAGAGCGAAAGCTTCAGTGACCGGGTGCACACGTCACTCTCTGTAGTCCAGCGCACATTCACGAAGGACGAAGAGGGAAGGAGCAATAAACTTCCAACAATGCTTGAGTACAATGAGACGCACACTACATGCAAATCGGCGCACCTTGAGCACGTGCAGTGTTATATATGACTGCACTTATGTAGCGCCGAAATGTAATAAAGCCTTGTCGGAAGTTCAGCGCCTCGTCCGTGGTCACATCATCGCCTGTCTTTGTTCTCTTAGAATGTGCGCTGCTCGACTGAAAGCATGGATTTACCAATACGCCCAATTGTTACACTTATTCAGTACACAAATTAGCGAGAAGGTTTAGTTGATGACCGAAATGAAGGGGAGGGGAGCCGGGGGCATTGAGCTATATCCATTTTCTTATTCTAGTTCATTTTTTTTTCTTTTAAAATTTCAATTGTGTGCTTTTATTTTCCCAGAGAAAATGCGAAGATGGGAAATGGTTCGCACGGTTTTACCGACCGGTGCTCGGACTTTGTTTTTCCCCGTTTCCCCCTTTGTTTTGGATGACACGGAACAACTGGTTGCTTGAGGCAGAGTATTGTTCCATCAAGAGTAAAGCACATATCGAGGGTGTGTAACAAGCTATCGTCCCGAATTCACCGGCGCGGTATCACCGTGCGCCACCTTTTCCCAAACTCCATTTGTTTACATTTACGAAGGTCAAGTATAACCAGGAGGATTTCGAAAATAATGACACGATCACACCTTCTGATCCAATTTTGCGCCATGCTAAGATTGTGAAATGCTATGCTTGGAAAGCAATAGTACCGCAACACTAAAAGCGTCACTGTTCTAGCTTCACCGTGCGTAAGGTCACCTTGCTGTCAAAGTTTCATCACTCAACTGAGCTTCTTTATCCGCTTTTGCGTCAAACACCATTGCTACCATGAAAGATTGTGTGAACCGTTCTTATTTCGGCGAAATTCGTACATTTTAAAGACTTCAGCTATAGTAACGTAAAAATTAAGTGCTTCTTTCGTTCTTTTTCTTTATTTAACGCAGTGTTTGTGAGCATCAGTGTTATTGAGCAAAAAACCTTCCTTTAGATTGACTCATTGACTGCTTAATTCATTACGCCTAGAATATACACTGCAGACGCATATGCGAAGGCTGTGGAGGTTGCCCAGCCATGCCTTCACTGCAACAAAGTAGTTGCGGAGTTATGAAGAACGTTATCCTATGGAGGCATTCTCCGTAATTGATATCGTGACATTGGTCTGCATGCCTGTAGCGGCGAAACGCCGTACAAGCTTACAGATTCAATGATAAATGAAGAGCACCAAAAGTCATTTTCCGTGTAAGACCAAAAAATTAACAAAGAAAAAAAGCCTTGTAAACATGAAAACAACTCGCTCCTCGTCACCATGTGGACACATCTGAGTGCGTGCTAGCAGACACAAAGAGAGAAAGAGTGCTAGAGAGCTCCTACAGCCACATAGTGTGCATTTTCATTGTGATATGAACAATTGAACGATGTTATGCTAAGCTTTCCTGCGGTCATCTCGGGCCTATCGATGCTCACGCAGTGGACCATCCGGTAATGAATGCTTATGCAAGGGTGCCTCCTCGCATACTAATCATCGACTGATGTCTGAAACAAAAGCGAGTCGGAATGTGAGTGTAAGCGTGTTACTGGATTCGCGGACTAGATTCAGGAAGCTTTTCCTTTGTAATTACAGTTGATCATTATGCGGCCGGATTCGCCTTTTCTTACGAATCTCTATGACGTACGAAGTGCCTTGTGAATTCAGGCAGTTGTATTTTTTCTCTAACTTTCATAAGCGTTTTCTCAGCCAATCACAGACAGTTCAGCCTACCATATATGCGTTGCTGCTGGCAATCGCTTTGCGGCATCACTACGTGTTGGCTGCTTTCGCGCGGTCACACCGCAGTGTCCTTGCACGGTTTGACTTTGCAGGCAGAACACAAAAGCTAAAAGAGGAGACTGGAACCACGCAAAATGCAACAAACTGACACAGTCTTGCATCACAGAGCCGATGTCTTTCATTACCGTCTGCTATATAGCTTCCGTTTCAGTGTTCCAAGAAAATATAATAATTAAGAAATAATGAACTCGAATTCAACGCTGACGCAAAGGCTAATTATGCACGAGCCCCAACCTCTCCAACTCGTTTTCAGGCACAAGTAGTGGCTTACCGGGAACGCAGATGATTCGATGAAAGTGGTTTGTGCTTCTACCACCAGCCATGCCCGTATCCTCCTCCGTAACCGCCATAGCCGCCGCCGTAGCCCCCGCCGTGGCCACCACCGTGGCCGAAGTTTATGCCGTGGCCAAGGAGGCCGATGCTAATGCCATGACCACCGCCATGACCTCCACCGTAGCCGCCGTATCCGCCGCCACCGTAGCCGCCGCCGCCGCCCACGCGGTGCAGGAGACCCAGGCCGATGCCGCCGCCATGGCCGCCGCCCCCGAATCCCACGCCGACCTTGAGGCCGCCATGCGCGATCTTCAAACCATGGTCATGACCGAAGCCGATGGTAAAAGATGCCGGCGGGAACTTCTTGTAGATGCCGTGGCCATCGTCGCACAGGACGACGCAGATGCACACAGTAGCGGTAACAAGGCTTAGCTGCGCAGAACAAGGCATACATTTGTTGGCTGACGTCGTAAAAGTAAGGCACGCATGAGGCTAATTACGCGCACACATCCCATCCCGGTCCTGTCAGGCATACTACTCGACAGGGCCGGCCAGTGCGAACTTTAGCTCGCATATTGCGAAGACTGGGGAAGCCGAGCCTTAGGAAATATTCTCTCGTTCGCTTTCAGACTTCTCGGTCTCGATAAGGCATCTCAAGCACGAATTCGTGGAACTGTTTCGCACATCGTATGAGCCCTCACTTAGTTTGGAGCAAAGCTTGTCCCAGGCTGTTCCGGGGAAGTTTGAGCACACCGTGACTGCACTGAGCTATATATGACGGCTGTGATCACACGCCGACCAAAGTGACTGATGATTCCTTGTACAACACTGCTGCTATTCAGAATCTGTGAGCTGACAAATCATTCGCTGAAACAAGCTTACTCAAGATGAGCATACATTGATTTTCTTCGCAGAAGCGGCGTTTCAGTACAGGTTATCGCCGTAAAGCTTACATGTGTGATAGCCTTTGGACGTACCGGACCTTGCGACATTAAAATTTAATTCGGCACTACGATTTCGCAACCTTCCGTTCAGCGGACACTAAATGATCATTTAACGAAACCTCGTCAATAAAGAAAAAATACGTTCTTCGAAGACGCGTAGCAAAGGCGTTACTTTTCTAATATCGTTGTCGTTCTTTCGTGCCACGTCCTTTTTCTTGAGCTGCTTTTCAATATGCAATTACACCAAGTCGCCCAAGTCTCGGCCCTGTTACGATCGAGGCGACTCCCGACATCGGTACCCGTCTTTAGACACCTGTCGCTGTCAACCGCAATAGCGCTATATTCGGACGCGGATATGTTAATACACGCACGGGCGCGGCACCGAGGAAAGGCCGTCCATAAGCGCTCGCCGGCACACAAGCTACTGACCTACAGCCGCGATGCATAGGAGGCGAAACATTACTGGCCCGGGTGCAGGGCTATTTTTCGACCAGCGGACTTCGGGAGCCGAGCGCTCGGGAGCGGCGCAAGCGTCAGGAGCGCGCCGAGCGACGGGCGGCCGAGGTCAACGCTTCGAGTCCCGTGACGGCGGCGCGACAAGTTGACCGGCGCATCGAACGCGACCCGTCGAGGTCACGGCAGCTGTCGAGAGCGCGCGCACACGGCCACCGATCCCTCGTCGTCGTCCCCCTCCGGCCGCGCGGAAAGCAGAGCGCCGCTGGGTCCCGGCGCCGAGCGCCGCGGAGCCCTGCTTTCCCTGCGGGCCGGGCGCACACATCCGAGCACGTGGGCCACTCACCGCGGACACCATGGCTGCAGCGGCCGACAACTCCTCAGACGGACTCCCCCAGCGATAACGCGAGCGACTGAAGGGGCTCCGGTGACCGGTTCTCCTTTATACGCGCAACGCGTGGCTAAATTTGTATCAAGACGGGCGGCAATCGAGCGGCGTACGAGAATTGGGGCATGCTCTTCACAAGTAGCCAGCCAGGGCGGCGGCGGCGGCGGCGCGCTTTTTTCCTCTTTGCGCCCTTGTAGTCTTCATGACAATCGTTTTCGCGTGCGCGGCTATTCCCCCGTGCTATATTTAAAGGTGCTCCTCGTGTCCCACAGCCGCAGGTGTTGGTGAAATGGAGTGGCGGCCCTCGCCCGCGGGCGAGGGGGGAGGGGCCGGCCGAGGCGCCTTTCCCCCCCAGACTGCGGTTCAAGGCCAGCGGCGAGGGATGCGCGCCGCCCCAAGACCCACTAGTAGCCCGGAAGGGGCTCCGGAAGTGGGTGCCTAATCGCCCATCTCTGATCCCTTTCTGCTCCCGCCCACTTGTTTTTTTTTTCCTCGCGTCTTCTGCGCCACGGCTGGGAGGAGTGAAAGCATTCGTGTCTTTCGTAGTGTTTGCTCTGGACGATGATGTATACTCATCGCTTCTGTGTATCTTCTTTCTTCATTTCCTTTTTTCCGGTTTACTTTATCGCATTTATTTCGCTCGTATTTTATCCGCAAAGCAAAGCACTAACGCATATCGCTGAACCCTCGTACATGCAACTGGAAAAGAGTACCTAAAACAGCTATATTCGATACAATCTAAGAGAAATTTTGTTCGTAAGAAGCAAGCGAGAGCCTGTTTTTGACGGATCTTCCTGTGACACAGCTCTTTTATGGCGTCTCCGTATGGCCGTTCGCCAAAGAAGAAAGAGTGCTCAGCGCTGGTCCTTCTTATCAAAAAATGCAGCACTACTTAATGCATAAGCCTGTCACCAACATCTGGGAATCAATAAGATTGAAATAAACACCTACAAAAGGCTGTTTCTCAGCTGCGAACCATTTTCTATGCCATCATCGCGGTGTCGTAAAGGAAGATGTCAACCACTCGGCCTTAGCATTGCTTTATTTTAATCAATCAATTTTATATCGTCTATTTCACAAACAGACAGAGCAGCGGCGAATAATATTTGTACTATCTAATAATAATAATAATAATAATAATAATAATAATAATTGCACTAGCTTTCTCATTTATTATGTTGCAAAAGCATTTTACGGCTAGGTCACCCAGCGATGTCCCCGCAATTAATAAAACCTGTCACCCAACCATATGCGCTCAAATTACCCAAATGTGTCCTGAGAATGCTTATGCAGCTTCTGCGTTCACTGGTTTGTGAGCTCGTTAAGCTAATTCGACGCCTGACCGCTTGCCTATTTTTTGTTAATAGGAACCTCTCTATACCCAGACATTAAAAAAATGCGTTACCTAGATTGAAAGAAACAAAACATTAATCAATGTACATTCGACAATTTTCGAACTGAACCGATAAATATTGTCTGGGAAGTCGTCTATGACTCGGAAACCTGCGACGAAGCTAATGACACATTTTTGTGCCTGGCTAAGGGGACCCTCACCAGGTCTGGCCATAATGAGCTGGCAAGTGCAGTGTATACAATGCGCGCTAACGATCGTGTCTGTTAGAATAACATCGCGCCTACGTACATGTATACACTGCGACATATGTATGTATGTATGTATGTATGTATGTATGTATGTATGTATGTATGTATGTATCAGGCACGTACCCAGGGGGGGGCCCGGGGGGGCCCGGGCCCCCCCCGAAATCAAGTGGCATACCCCCCCCCCCCCTCCCTACCCACGCCACCACTCCTCACACATTCCTAAAGCGCCGCCAGATTAATGTTGAGCCTTGGCAGCTGTTCATCAGTCAGCCTTATGCTGCCTTTTTCACTCCTTTTAGATGGCGGTAGTTATCGGCATCTCTTGTAATGTGAAGGGCAGTTTTCTCATAGATTCCGCACCTGCGCGATTAACTCGAGATGCGCTCAGTTGTCACCATCTATTCAGCCGTCACGCGCATAGCTGTTGCTTTTGTTAGTTCAACTTTCTTTGTTTAGGCTGATCCTGGGACCAGGAGAGGGATGCGGCTGTTACTCAGCTGGTCTGTACTCTCATGGAACGAGTTGCGGCCGGAGAAAACACCGATTGCGTTTAACTTTTCCCTTTGCTTCATTATTTCCTTGAGTTACGGCTCGCCGCGACGCTGGCAGATGTCCGCAACCATATACACGTGATGTGGGTTAGATAAGGTGGGAAATAAAATGATGTGAAAGAGCGTCCATCATGAAACCCTGCAATAACCCTTAAACTCATAAGCAAGATGACTGTCGCCAGTTACCTCGTCTGTTTTCCCTAATTGTATAGCACTTTTTGTGCAAAATTGGAAACCGGAAACAAAAATCGCAAGGAGTTGAGAAATTAAGCGATCTACTAAGGGAGAGAGCCAACGCAACAACCAAACTGCAAGCAAAAGCGAATAATAAAAATGTTAACCGTTGTTTATGAGAATATTTATGGATCAACATCTCTTTATTTAAAAAGGAAGTAGAGAAAACGCCGCCGGAAGTGCAGAATATTTACTTGCCTTGAATGACGCTTCTACAGTTTTCGGTCGAACCGCCTCACGTAGCCACTTTTCCGCTGTGCTTATGTTGGTGTTTTTCTAACCTTTCTCGGTGAGCGCAGTACGTCTAGAATCACAGAGTCCTGCGCTCTACGCGGTTGTATGGGACTGGCGGCCGCACAGCGTTACGCAATTCGCGGAACTGTCAAAACTGATCAACAAGGCGAAAATAACTGATATTCGAAACTATAACATGTGAAAGACTGAAGAAGCCGTAAAAAAATGAACGCAGCCTGAAATCAGTATAAAAGAAACCTGGCATAGGACAAACCATGATGTATGCACTAAAAGATAAGAGGGATAATATCATAAACAATCTCGAAGATACAGTAAAAGCACCGGAAAAATTCTAAGCTGACCTGTATGCAGTACCCAGAGGAGTCACGATACCTCACTTAGAAACAGTAATAAACAGGAAACAGAAACTCTCCTATAACTAGCGATGAGGTCAGAAGGGCGCTGCAAGACATGAAACGATGAAGAGCGGGAGGAGAAGGTGGAATAACAGTCCATTTAATCAAAGATGGAGGAGACATAATGCTTGGAAAACTGGCGGCTCTTAATACGAAGTGTCTGTCGACTGCAAGGGTCACAGAAAACTGGAAGAATGCAGACATTATACTAATCCACAAAAAAGAGACGTTAAAGAATTGAAAAATTATAGGACCATTAGCTTGCTCCCAGTATTATATAAGATATTTACCAAAATAATCTCCAATAGAATAAGGGCAACACTGGATTTTGTCAACCAAGGGAACAGGCTGGCTTCAGGAAGAGATACCTTACAATGGATCACATCCATGTCATCAATCAGGTTATCGCGAAATCTGCAGAGTACAATAAGCCTCTCTATGTGGTTTATATAGGTTACGAAAATGCATTTGATTCAGTAGAGATGCCAGCAGTCTAGAGGCACTACTTAATCAAGGACTACAGAACGCTTACGTAAAAAGCTTGAAAAATATTGCTACGTGCGTGTGGTATTTGTTTGTTTGAACGAGGTGCGTGGGCGCCACCACTCCAGAAAAGAGGAGGAAGAACGAACTGGGCTCGCGCTGTGAATCTAACTGGTCAGCGCTGCAACCGTTGTTGTAAATATAATCTGTAAATAGTTTCTCGTCTTACTGGCTCGTCCTTCTCGTAAGAATATATACAGAGGTTCTACCGCTACCTTAATTCTACACAAGAAAAGCAGGGAGATACCTATAGGGAAATGGGTCAGACAGGGAGACACAATTTCTCCAAAGCTATTCACTGCGTGCTTAGAAGAATTCAAGCTAATAAACTGGGAAGGCTTAGGAGTAAAGATCGATGGCAAATATCTCAGCAACCTTCGGTTTGCCGATGACATTGTTCTATTCAACAGCAATGCAGACGAGTTACAACAAATGATTGGAGACCTCAACAGAGAGAGTGTAAAAGTGGGGTTGAATATTAATATGCAGATGATGACGATAATGATAAATAGCCGGGCAAAGAAACAAGAGATAAGGATCGTCAGTCGGCCTCTAGAGACTGCGAAGGAGTACGTTTACCTAGGTCAATTAATCACAGGGAACCCTGATCATGAGAAGGAAATTCACAGAGGAATAAAAATAGGTTGGATCGCATACGGCAGACATTGCAAGCTCCTGACTGCAAGCTTACCATTATTATTGAAAAGTGTGCAATCAGTGCATTTTGCCAGTGCTGACATATGGGGCAGAGACTTGAGAATGAGTTAGGACCGCTCAAAGAGTGATCGAACGAAGATTGCTAGGCATAACGTTAAGAGAGAGAAAGAGAGCGGTTTGGATCAGAGAGCGAACGGGTATAGACGACATTCTAATTGACATCAAGACGACAAAATGTAGCTGGGCAGGTCATGTAATGCGCCGGTTAGATAACCGTTGAACCATTAGGGTTACAGAATGGGTACCAAGAGAAGGAAAACGCAATCGAGGACGACAAAACACTAAGCGGAGCGATGAAATTAGGAAATTCGCGGGCGCTAGTTGGAATCGGTTGGCGCAGGACAGGGGTAAATGGCGATCGCAGGGAGAGGCCATCGTCCTGCAGTGGACATAAAACATGATGATGATGATGATGATGATGATGATGATGATGATGATGATGATGATGATGATGATGGAGGTGGTGGGCCCCCCCCGAAAAAAAATCCTGGGTACGTGCCTGGTATGTATGTATGTATGTATGTATGTATGTATGTATGTATGTATGTATGTATGTATGTATGTATGTATGTATGTATGTATGTATGTATGTATGTATGTATGTATGTATGTATGTATGTATGTATGTATGTATGTATGTATGTATGTATGTATGTATGTATGTATGTGTTTGTGTGTGTGTGTGTGTGTGTGTGCGTGTGTGTGTGTGTGCGTGCGTGCATGCGCATGTGCACGTGTGCGTGTTAATCACCCAGCACCTGGAGTAGCATCTCAAGCGAAGAGCCAGGCTAATATCACCCTCATATCATTAAAGCTTGTTTCTCTCTCTCATAATTGATTACAGTAACCAATTACTGCTCCATAAAAGTGACTGAGCAATTACTAAAATGTAATCGATAACCTTTACGTTGCTTTCCTGCCAATCTTTGTAGACAATGCACAAATACTGCACATAGATCAAGCTGGGCTAGCTCTTTCAGTGTGTCCCCTGATCCATTCACACGCTGTAAGTCTTCACTAATAATAGCTTTTCTAAATTTGCGTCGGCAACCTTCTCTCGTCTTCTTGTGAACACACAAGGCAGCGAGACTGAAAAACTTGCTTGTTGTACGCGATGGAGGGAAGAGCGGTGTTGTATACTGCGTTCTACTGTTTTTTTTTTTCGAATTTAAGTGCTCAAAGCTGCGTTGTCTGTCTGTTGCAGCTTGGCTCGAAAATAAATTAACTCGTTGTTACATGTGATTGGTTACTGAACAATGTAATTGAATTGCCGCGAGCATTACAGAGTAAAAATGTAATCGAAAAATTACAACACCATCAACCAAAGAAGCTGATTACAATTAATTATATGTTATTCGTTACGTACAAGTCTGCCATTGCCCAGTGCAGGTAACCAACCAGTCGTCTGTCGGTTTGCATTTTCTCTCTCTCTCTCTCTAAATTTCGAAATAAAAAAAATACCTACTTTTTCTTTTCTTTTTTTTTTGACTACTGGCCGCATGCCACATCCTTTCAGAAATACGACAGTGTGGCCGGCAGAAAATAAATAAAATACACAGCGCAGTTATGTGCAGTGTCGTGGCATTCCTTATTTCGTGTCTTTTCTTTCTTTTCTTCGTTCTTTTGTTACTCGTCTGTTGTCCTTGTCCGTTCGTAAGCCAATCGATCGCAGTATACCTGCCTTCCCGTTGCGTCTACATACTATGTGAGAGACGGTACCTGGGCATGTGCGAAATGAATTTGTGGAAATAACATTCAACCCGGTGCATTGTCTTAATTTAGTTGTCACACCTGACTGGCCACAGTTAGTCGACGCCAAGAGTTTCAAGTTGGAGTTCCTGCGTGCGCTCTCTGTAGTTTAGTCTGAAGCAGCACGAAAAAAATCCCCACCCCTCCCAGTCGGTGAAGATGGTCAAACAGCGAAGCTGTGTTTACTACACCGAGTGCGTGTTACGCCATGCAAATCAAACTTCGCAGTCTATATTGTAAATATTTTGTTTGGACATTCTTCCACCACATTCTCGCTTTTGCGTGCTTCGCGTGGTGAGCATAGAATAGCAGCTTGGGCTTGTTGGTTTTCCATCCTGCTAGTAACAGCGCAAAATGTAGACAAGAGACGAGACAGGAAGACACCACAAGCGCTGTGGTGTCTTCCTGTCTCGTCTCTTGTCTACATTTTGCGCTGTTACTACCAGGGTGGTGAGCATGCTTTAAAAGTCCCCTCCCCCCCCCCTTTTTTTTTTGCGGTTCTCCTACACTTGTATCGCCAAGGACGTGTGGACAGTCAGTCTACTGTGTACGTCCTGTGGCTCCTGTGAGGCACTTGAACACCTTATATTGGAGTGTGCCGCATTCGTCATACAACGTGCACTGCTCATTAAGGAATATGGACTGATTAGACTCAAGTGTACGACCCTTGACGGTTGCCTGTTTCCGAGAGGGAGCGCTGCTCAACGCGACCAGGCCCATAGAGCCTTGCTAACTTTCATGCAGAAAACTGATTTGGCCTCCCGTTTATAGACATTCTTTCCGTGTTCCTACTTTCTTTTGACTGTCTCTCTGTCATTTGTTTCCTATTTTCTTTCCTATTTCTTTGTTTCTTATCTTCTCCTCTATTCATTCCCTCCTCCCGACAGAGTAGGCAGGCGTTGTGCCCCTCTCGGTGGCAGTTGTCAGCTTGCTCCCTCCCTGTTTCCTTTGTGTGCTTGTATGTTTCCATAAATAATAATAATAATAATAATAATAATAATAATAATAATAATAATAATAATAATAATAATAATAATAATAATAATAATAATGTTTGTTTGTCTTGCGCGTGATGTTTGTGTTTGTGTTTGTCGAGTTTTTTTTTTTTCGCGTGCAAGTTGCTCCACTCCTGTTTTGCGCGCCAGGAATGAGAGCAAGGTTTGGCGTGAGCCAACTCTGGCTGACGCTTGCGGTAGGCAGCATCTTCCTCAGGAGTACGCACTACTCGTGGTCTTCCCATAGTTGTAGCTGGGATGGAATGTGCAGAACCACTAATCCAATGCTCCGTATATTGGGCGCAAGGCCCACCACTGGAGATGCGGGCGATGCAATCGTTTTGACGATTGGTTGGATTGGTTTGACGATTGACGTGGCTGCCGGCAGCCACGTCAAGAAATGCCGGAAGCCACGTGCTCCTGTAGTATCGCGTTTCAATCGCTGGGCGCTGTTCGTTGGCCGCAAACCGGCAGTACAACATTCGTTTCTTTCGTGGCAGGATGGAATGAATCGTCGATAAATTCGATGCCGATCTGGCTCGATGGCCGAAAATGCGCCGTGTGACACACCGTATAAGATTCGCGCAATAAGACAGCATTCTCACAGGGGGAAAGGGGTCCCCCAACCCCTTTCCCTCTGTTGAGCTCTTCTTTTGCTCTGCCGCCGTGTCACGTGGCCTCTTTTTAGCGAAGACCGACAACGACGGCGCAGGGCCCGCAAAACAGCTTCGCTGTAAAACAGCCACGAAGGCTTCAAGTGCCCAAATATGCTGCAGCAAGCATGCGTAGCACCGCCATTCGTTATGCTTCAGACAAATGTTCAAAACTGTTGGCAAGCTCTGCACAGGGCTACGCGTGTATGGATGTATCGTGCAACGTGATTTCAATCCATGCAGACGCGGTCGTGAAGACCTCAGTGTTCGAAAGGACGTTGGTCCTGCTGCGAATAAAGTGTAGCGGCGCAAATTCAGGCAAGACACAGAGAGGAGGAAAAAAACAAGAGAGAGAGAGAGCGAGATAGATAGATAGATAGATAGATAGATAGATAGATAGATAGATAGATAGATAGATAGATAGATAGATAGATAGATAGATAGATAGATAGATAGATAGATAGATAGATAGATAGATAGATAGATAGATAGATAGATAGATAGATAGATAGATAGATAGATAGATAGATAGATAGATAGATAGATAGATAGATAGATAGATAGATAGATAGATAGATAGATAGATAGATAGTTTACTTGTTGCCCGCAACGCAGGAGGAGGAGGAGGTGTGTTGCTTGCTGCAGGCGCACCTATCCTTGCGAAAGTTGCCGGCGATTGCTCCACATGGAGCACGCACGTTGCCCACATTCGCGTGAAACTCGACGGTCTCTCGGCGCACAGGTGCTCCGGCCTACATGCAAGCATGGAATACACATTGGCCAGGTGAACGAGGCTTGAGTAGAGCTCTTCCCGGCGTTTCCCATCCATCTCGCAACAGTCTTGCCGCGGCTCTCCAGCAATGCTTCACTCCTGACATTATTGCTGCCACGTAGGGCAGAGTACCTGTATTAGCGTTTGCATTGCCGTTCGTTAATTACCGAGAGACAAACAGATTTTCGAATAGATTAAGTGCATTGTTATCTTGATTTTTCTCTTCCTAATTGAGAAAACAATTAATCTGTTGTTTGGAATACCTTGGAAGCAATTTTCTATTTCCCACGCTCGGAGCTTTCTTTTTGCAATGAAAACCCGCCTGCTCAACAACGCATGCTTTTATTTTTGGTATTAGCAATTTGCATTACTGAATATGTGTGCGCGTGTGCGTGTGCGTGTGCGTGCGTGCGTGCGTGCGTGCGTGCGTGCGCGCGCGCGCGCGCGTTTGTGTGTGTGTGTGTGTGTGCGGGTGAATTTAGACAATTCACTTTTTTTTTCTCCAACCTTCTTGGCCTGTCTTCCGTGGTGGGAAAATTCCATTGTTACAGAAAAATAACGAAAGAAGGCGATGACGGGGGTTTGCACGCTTATGTTGATGATGCAAAAAGAAACAGTTCCTGCTTACATCCAATTATAGATATGAGATAGGCGTTATATATATATACATATCCACGAAGTTCTCTCTCTCAGCCGCTGTTTCGAAAGCGCAGAAAGCCAGCGCAACAACATGGTCCGGGACCTCGTTGCACATGCGAACGGGGACTCAGGAACGTAACTTTCTTCGTAGTCTACTCCGCGGAAGACAATCACCTCGGTCGGTATGCTCGCTCCCACGGGAAAGTTGTATTCCTCCGTGGCGTTGGAGGCGATCGCTGGGCATTTCTCCTTCCTTCTTCCTACAAGGGCACGTGCAAGCGCCTGCGCTTCATGCGTCCGTTCGTATACGATGACAGAATCCAGATGAAAACACAAAGAGCCGCTTTCGTACACATAACATGTTTGGTTTCAGTGAACAACTTCCATTCATGCTTGCAAATTTCAACGTTATATGTCCTAGAGGGAACGTTTGCATGATTTTAATCGAAAAAAATTGGTTGCAGCCATTTTTCCGTGCCTCTAAAACATACGCTATAGTATACATACCCAGTAAATTATTCGGAAGGCAGAAATTCTCAATAGAAAAAAAAATAGGCATACAACTAGAATATTTCAAGGGTGAGGGGTTGACGAAGCTTGTGTTTCCCTGTCCAAACTCCCCCACAGTTTGGCCAAACGCTCAGAAAAGGACCAAGTACACCACGTTTTCTTCCGTTACAAATTTCGGGGTGCATTCGACGCCTGCATTCAGATTGGCGCTTCAGCGTGCACCTGTATAGTTTGCGAAGTGTTTGTGCTTCTCCGTAGTGTCAGCGTTCTGAAAACTATCGTGGGCGGCTGTACGAACTGCATGGCGTATATAGACATTCTCGAAATAGCCCAGTCGCCATACGGCCGCGCGCGACGTATAGCACGCGTGCGTTGACTCGGCGCAGCGTTCACGAAATACATCCTCGTTACGGTGAAGCGTTCGCAGTGCCGCCGCATTCGCGGGCTCGACCCGAAACGATTTGTGAGTGAATGGAAGTTTGCCCGCGGATTGCGGACCTTTCGAGAGATAATTGATTAGTAGTGCAGTGCGAAGTTAGGACGTATACGTATGGACGAATGAGTGAACTTGTTGCGCGCTCTGACATGAATCGCGGCCACAGACGGATCTCGCGAATTAGCGATGCATGTCCTGAGCCTTAGCGAGGAAGCAGTCAATTTGCAAGCCAATAAAAAAAAAAAAAACTCTTGAAAGTTAGACGCTGTGGGTGTAAGCAAGGATGATAGATGGAGGAGGAAGAGAGTTTTTGGTGAGCTAGTGTTTTCACCCTTCTGTAAATGAGGTCGACCTTTAAGAAAATGACAAGAAAGAAAAAAAAACACTTTTCCTTCTAGCTTCTCGTTACCCTTTCTCAAACGCGGTATATAGGGACGCCCTCACGCTTGCATTCCACTTCTGTACAAGAAAAAAAAAAGGTGCCTGCAGTTGCAACTGAGTAAACACCAAGATACAGGCCTGGGCGGGCAACATTAATCGAAGTGATAAGTCAGCGCTACACAGACTACATGTTCTCCTTTCAATAGCAACTTCGAATTCAAATACGATATACGAAACTAGGGCATCACGCGTGGGCTGTTGGTATTTTTGGGGCCTCCTGAAAATGAAGAAAAACGGATGGTCACAAAAACGGAGCTAATCACTTCCGTTTTGCCATGCGTCGCTCCGGTCATATAGTCGCGGCCTCTTCAACAGGCCTCAGCTGGTTTTTCTCAGTATGTTGTTAGCCTGTAGGAAATCCATCTACGTGGGGAAATTCAACATAGCAGCAGCCGTTACTACCATTACTCTAAAGCAATTGCACACCCCCCTCAGCAGTTGTAGTGACGGTTTTGCAACAGCTTCGCTGGACATCAACTTTTGCAAGGTCGGGATGGCGAGTCACTATCTCTTTTTTTTTTCACTAAATCATCCCGAAGATAGTTACTGAACGAAACCGCTTGCCCAACTCCGTCGTCACCATTCTGAACGCTTCCGAATTTCAATCTACAATTGAAGATTATTCTATGTACCAACCGCTTATGACGTGTAGTACGATTTATTTCACCACTCCCTTGTGTAATGCCTTCGGACATTCAAGGTATTGAAGTAAATAACTAAACACAGGGACATTAATAGATCGCCTTCGACTAGAAATGAATGCACAATCAGCATTTTCTAACAAAAAAAATCTAGCTACGTAGTGGCTACCACACCTTCCTTTCGATTTAATAATAATAATAATAATAATAATAATAATAATAATAATAATAATAATAATAATAATAATAATAATAATAATAATAATAATAATAATAATAATAATAATAATAATAATAATAATAATCGTTTTATTTATGACCACTGCAGAACGAAGGCCTTTCCCAGCGATCTACAATTACCCCTGTCTTGCGCTGGATTCTCCCAGTTACCCAGTTTCTGCCCAGTTGCCCAGGATTCACCCAGTTCTCTGCCGTCATCGACTGCGCTTCCCTTCCCTTGGCACCCATTCTGAAAATCAAATAGAATATCGGTATCTTCACTATGCATTACATGGTCAACTAGAATATCGGCTAACCCCGTTTGCTGTATAATGCACAATGCTGTATTGCCGTCTCCTAACGTTACGCCTAATATATTTCGTTCCGTTGCTCATTGCGCGCTCCTTAATCTATGTTGTAAACGGGGCAAACCCATTTACAACAGAACAGAACAGGATGCACTGCTACACTTATTCTCAGGGCTGCTGTGGTCATAAAATAAGATTTTTTTTAATGATGAATGTTGCGTTAGGGTGACGGCATGCACTGCTGTCTGTCATGTTCTTGTACTGCGTGTGCTGTGTTCTAAATGAACTGTGCGTTGGGATATCACATCCACGTTATAGAACACGCACTCCTTCATCGACAGGTTGAAGACTGCAATAGCGCATCCAGTTTTCTGGCGGTGGCGTGGGGCACACGATATCTATTCGATCAAATCTATACTTTTCGTCATTCGCACCCTTCTTTCTTCATTTATTTAATTTGCTTTTCTGTAGAACCGACGGAAATGAAAGAGCCGAGACATTTTTATACCTTATTTTCTCCACAGCAACTCGCATACCCGAGAAAAAAAAAAAGGAAGAGAGTTTTTTTTTTTTTGTAAAGTGTAGCTTTCTTTGGCTCGTCACAACAAAAGGTGCGGAACGAAGAATGAAAGAGTGGGCACCCCAACTATGGGTTCAATATTTGCCGGGCGATCATTGAAAGTCCTGTGAGCAGGACACGTACAGGATCGGTGATGGCTAGAAATTTAGCACTACTCGCATAGTTGACACAGTAGGAAAAGAAAAAAAAGATACCTAGCTGTGTGACCCCGTGTGCAAACTTCCCAATATATATATATATATATATATATATATATATATATATATATATATATATATATATATATAATCGAAATGACAGCTATCTAAACGCTAAGTGTTGGATTAAGCGTGAAATGCAATGGTCGCCATGCAGGAACAACGGCTGTACTTTTACCGTGAAATCTTTATTTAACAAAGAACGTTTTCCCACCACGCTTCTCGTATAATTTTAGCACCCCCCCCCCCTCCCCCATCAGCAGTAGTCGTGCAGTGCCCTTCTCAGAAGGCGGTGTCTGGCCGAGGGGGACGTTTGTTCTTAATTGCGCGGCCCTTCACACGTAAACACGCGCGTATTGCGGTCGTTTCACACGGCTTCTCGTGTAACTTGGCGTGTTTGGGAATGGCAGGGGCCACTGCCACGTGCGGGCGTCCTAACTCAATTTAGAAGCCAACTCGGACAGGAGCGCACGAGAATGGTGTTCACCTGTTGTTCATTTCAAATGAACTTCACTTCAATTGATCTCTCTCTCTCTCTCTCTCTCTCTCTAGAGTATTTCAGCACTCTTTTTTCGCAGTGGTCTGATTGGTTCGCAGTGCACGGGAAAAAAAAAAGAAAGAAAAAAGAAGAAAGAACACAACGGCTTCCGTCCGCGCATTCGAGACGGCAGCGGCGGGCATTGCGTTCTCGCACTGCGCAGCGGTGTACTCAGACACCCCGCCACGCGAGCCCTGCAAGATATGGCCGCGTAGACGCGACTCTTACGTGACCGTGCGTGATCACAATTTAATTAGCGAGTCTAGCCCTCGTTCGGAGAGAAGACAAGCGGCTCTACAGGCGGTGCGCTTTTGTCGTGCGTGCGTGTAATACAGTTTCACGGCAAAAGCGAGAAACGACCGCCGAGCGCTCGGTTTCCTCCTACGCGCGCCCAGCGAACCCCGCCGTTACAGACACGCGCGCGCGCGCCTTCATTTCACCCCCTTGCTCCCTCTCCGCCGAGTACGTACGCTTCCTGCTTTCTGGCTCGGCCACCGTCTTTCTTTTTTCTTTCTCTTTTCTTTTTCTTTTCTTTCTTTATTTCTTGGCGAAGTGGCCGTCACAACGTCCCTCCTCGTGGGTCGGAGCGCGGCGACAGTGTCGTCGCCGGCAGGAGGGCTTTATTTATTTGCCGGCGAGCGTTCGCCCCTGTGAGAACAAAGGCAGCGGTTAAAACAATGGACGCCCTCGGAACGAAGCGGCTGTTTGTATACGCCTCGCGTTTGGCAAGGACGACAACGTAAGGACACGTGTGTGTGTGTGCCGCACTGCATTCCAACTAAGGTAAGAAAGCAAAGCGGGAGCAAGGTCCTCCTGTCTCACGGCAATGCTACGAAGAATAAAGAAGGCGCTTTGAAGGTGTGTAACAGAGTGGTGTAAGAAACGCTTATCAGGCAGCGTCGCCCTTCGAGCGGCACACCCACGGGCAGAGGAGAACATCCGAAAAGAAAAATTAACAGACGCTGAGATAAGCAAATGCTTATGAGCCTGTCTCTGTTTATATTCGTGCTATTTATTTATTTATTTATTTATTTACTTATTTATTTATGATATAGTAGCTAATGTCGCGCTTGTTCGATGTGGGTTTTTGGACGAACGCTTTGTAGCGACCAATATGATAGTAGATGATATACCAGGACCCTCTCAGTCACCGAATCGAAGATCATTCTTTTGACACACGAACCAGAGATGTCGGGCTAGGGGCAGCGTTCTGAGCTGTAGATCGTACAAGTGTGCATATAGCCACGACCCAGTAAAACATTCTTGTACGAACTCAACTATATATGTATGCTGTTAAATTCCAAAGCTTTCTTTTAACGAAGCAACCAGCCAAACAACCGACCGACCGACCGACCGACCGACCGACCGACCGACCGACCGAACGAACGAACGAACGAAATACTGTAGCCGCATTTCGAACTTACTTTTTCTGAGTAAAAAAATTAACAAATGTACGTTGCATGACACGCAATAGTTTTGCGTCATCACGCATACAGTATAGCGGCATGTGTGAATGATGGCAGCTGAAGAAGTAATGGTGACTTGAATTGTTCAAGAATAAACTCTGTATATGTGTGTTCCAACCACTCCTGTGAAGCTACGTTTTCGTGCTCTATATGTATACAGCTTTTCTGGGGCTTTGGATGTGGTTTCGCGTGCTCCCTGGTACGGGCGAGATATATATTCCGGTTGGCGGGCGCTCTGGCAGCAGTAGAGATAAGAAATCAGTGTACGACACTGTACGCGTAATCTCGACTCACATCGCATGCCACGTGTTCTGAACATTATGATAAGATTATGCCGCAGCAGAACGTCGGTCGTGCGACTCCAAAGAGCAGCACGTAAAATCTCAATGAGCGGCGTTTACCGGCTGCATGCAGCTAACGCGTGTAACGTGGTCTGTTGTTACGACGCGGCTGAGACGATATTCGAGCCCCACGAATTCTCGTCGCAAGGCCATATATGGCTGGACTTGAAACAAGCGTTACAAAAGTGCAGGACCCCGACTTGCACCCTCCTTCCGCCGAAGGGAGGAACGTGTTATAAGGCGGAGATAATTCTGAAAACACGCCGGACGAGCACGTCACTGCATGAAGCTGCGCGGCTATCCCACGATTCACGAGGTTAATGTCCAGCTAATGACAGCCGTGTATATACACGAGCGCGTGGTCCGTCATTAGGGGGTGCGAGAGAGCACGGCGGCGCCCTCCTCCACTTCGCGTCGTCTCAACACATTCCCGTCACAAGTGCTTGTCGCCCCAAGTCCAAAATTAGCGAGGTTCAAAAACACGCTTTTAAATAGAGCTTGGCTTAAGCCTGTGTTGTTTGATGTCTCCGTAGTCGAGATTCCCTCTCAGTTCTTGTCTATCGGCGTTCAGTGTTTATTATTGCTTGCCGAATAATTAAGATTTGTATGAGTCGCGGTTTTGTTTTCATTCCGCCGTGGCCGCGACAGTGGTGGGGAGGATTGATGCAAAATCCTGCCAGCCTGCGCTTGTCACTTTCATGTGACGATATCGCCAATCGAGCTAAAGATGGAATTCTACTAGCCGCTCGAGTTACGCACGATTGATGCCAGTTACGGAACTACGGGTAACAGTTTCCTCAATTCCTGACCAGAGACACAATGAAAACAATCCCTTTCTAGCAGGCTCTGTTTATCAGCAAGGACGGAACATACTCTGTAAGATGCAGAATCAAGTTTGCCACAGGAGCGGGGCTTATGTCTCCAGAGTCGTTGTACGCGTCGCTTCCAGCTTCAGAATGGCTAGCATTATTTTCCTTTCGTTGGCGCACCGAAAAATCATCGTCCGCCATGTCTGCGCTCGGCGCCGGAGCATGGGTAATCCATGATCTGTGTCTGGGCGAGAGAACGCAGAGGACAAAGGGGCAGACGGTGTCACCAGACCGTCCGGCTCGGCGCCCGTCCTGGATTCGCATGGCCCGGCAAAAGGCGTCGATGCGGAACAACGTTCGGACATGTGTGGTCCGTAGGGTCATTTGCTGCGGCCGCCGCCGAGACCGCGGCGATCGGTGAAGAGTGGGCAGCGCGTATACGTGCACTCTTTGGCAAACGTTTCCCAAGTGCCGCGGGGGGTTCCCACTTTTCGAACGGCGGTGCAGCACGCCTCGAGGCGGCACGGTCGTCGCGAGCTCCACGCTGCACGTCATCGCGGAGCAGAAATTGCCGTGAAATTGCAGCGTATAGCGACGCTGAGAATAGCTCTACCCGTCGCTGCTATAGAGAGACGCCGCCTCCGCGAGACAATGCGGACTCTTGTGTGCGCGGCATTATAAAGCAGCGCCATTGCACCGTACACGTACAAATATAACACCCCAAATCGAATTGAATGGGCACAGGGGCAGCTCTCCTTTTCGGCATCCTATTTCTCTTGTTCTTGAAACACGCCGTGTGAAACAATGGAACCTGTCCCTGGCAGTCCCCATACGGACTGCTCACTCTCTCTTCCGAGTCCGTTTCTCTGTTATTACTCGAATCGGCCGCGACACACAAGTGTCCCACCGGCGGCACGGTCGGCCACCCGGTGACGGACAGCGGCCGTCGCCTCGTGGCGATGAGGAAGCAGGCTTTCACGGGGAGGAGGGGTCGCCCGGCGCGGGTGTCGCGATCCCGCCGTCTAATAGGAGCCGCTAACTACGGGTCAGAGCGCGGTCGGCGCGGCATTGTGAACTAAGCTTAGCTGCGCGGCCCATTTCGTCGTCTGTCGGCCTGCTGCCCCCTTGTTTTCAGGCGCCGACCGAGTGACAGGGGGGCCCCGAGGAAGCCTTCCGTGGCGGCGCTGCCCGGAGTTTTCGGGCGATGCGCTGCTCTATGGGCCAGATGTTATCGGCCCGGTGGGAAAAGAAGACGAAAAGCGCGGCCAGCGTTTCCGCGTTCACGCATGCGCCGCCGTGAAGTATAATCCTCGATTTGCGAATTCCCCGAGGCTTTTTTGTCTAGGGGCGCTCGACGGGCGCCGTTTAACGCGGCCCGGTGAGCGCGCGCGCTCACAGACCGCCCGCCAGGAAAAAACTGGGCGTCGGGAACGGGCGCGTTCTGCCTGGCTGCGCCGTGCTCGCGTTCGCGCGCTCTCGTTCGCGCTCTGCTAGCGCGTGCGAAGGCAGCCGCTACCTCGCGGACACCGCGCGGCGGCTCAGCTACGCCACGCGCGCGCCGACGCAGCGAAACTTCGCGCGCGCTGCCCGGCGGGGCTGGGCGCTCCGCTGCTTTTGTTTTCTCCGGGGGCCCCTCGCGCCCTCCGGTAACATCGCGACGAGCGCCGCTTTCCCTCCGCCACCGGGGTGTTGCACTGAGCCGGTGCCGATAAGACACGGCGACACGGGCACGAGGAAGGGAAGAAATGCCAGGCGCCACGCAGGGAGAACAGAGAAGTAAGCGATTCCGGGATCCGGAAGGGAGCAGTCATTGTCTTAAATGCGTTGCGTCTCGTGTCAAGGTTTGGCGCATTCCCGTTGTTCTAAGGTGCGGCCTCGATCAAGAATACGAAAGTGGTAAGCGATGGTTAGAGAGGCCGAAAGAGCGGTAAGCCCTTCCTGATTGGTGGCGGGGGCGGCTCGGTGACTTGTGCACGCGTCCGTGCGACCAAGACCCGCAGCGGAGGCGATCGGAGAGAGATGCTCCAGAATGAATCGCTTCGGATATCTCTTGAAATGTGTCATGCGAATGCGACTGAAGTCCAAAGCTGTCAAACTATATTACTTTTCCAAACGTCTCGCACTGCGTCATTCATCGAGAGCACGCTCAAAGAGGCCATTAAGTGCTAATAATATAACAGGTCGCTCCAAGAGGACAAAAATACAAATAGATGTTTTCTTTAATTTCTAAAGGTATAAGGGGCGAAACCCCGGAATTCTAATAACAGCTATTACTTAGTGTAACGCTGCAAACTCTCTAGTGTCGTAGTCAAGAAAAAATTATGGTAGCGTCGCACTGCGCATATGCCGAACGTTTTGATTTCCTCTAAAGCAGCTAATTTACATGCACTTGTTCTGCCACGCCTTTGCCTTTCTGCGATATAATTGTCCCTTGTTCTGGCATCGCACAAAAACATTTGTAACACAGGCTCTTCAGGAGTTCCATCTATAATTTTCACAGCAAATTGGAACAGTCTTCTATTAATCACAAACAACATAACCCACCCAACCTGAGTGTCAACTTTCATTTTTAATAATTGGCGCTCTTTACTTGCACGTCTGGTCATGGTTTCTTAAGCTTGTTTGGAGTTTTTCACGTAAAGCAACAATGATCAATTCGTTTTCCCCTTTATACTCGTACTCTTTATTTTTTCTATTGTTCTCTGGTATTTTAATCCATTCATTCAATCATTTAATTCCTTATTTGTTTTCTTGCCCTTTAAATCACATTGCCAAACTTCACTGCATACATCTCATTACTACCTTCAGGTTCACGAGATTCATGCAGATGGTGGTGCTGACCGTGATCTACAGGTGCCGGGCCGCTTCACCGTGCACTGCGCATCGCACCAGCTTTACCATAGCTAAATCATCACTCATGTTCATAATAAACGCTCCGCGTGGTAGCACCTCTTCACTCGCTGAATCCCATAGGATGCCATGCGTACCCGTGCCCACATTTTATTATATATATTGGCGCTTTTTAATAAAATTATGCTCTTTTCGTAATACTTAAAAACCCCTATTAAATTTCCTTAGATTGAACTTTGCCCCTGCAGGAATGCATTTATGCAGGGACAGTTTTTTCCATCGACTTAATTTATTTATAGCTTTAAGTTTGACGGAGCGTAGCGGTGAGGCCGTTGAGCAGCTTGCTATATCCAGGGTAAAGCCCCTCAATGACTTCTCCGCTACTGTATACTAAAATGCGTATGGAAGGACTTCATATGTATATATAGTGCTGGAGGGATTGACAGCGGCAGATAGAGGATTTGTGATTTGAGATTGGTTCTTATTAATTTTTGTTCCATTATTCGTGTCTACCGAATGGCCTACTCGATTGTATTGTCTTGTGCTGTACGTGCATCTGAACATGCGCCCCACCATGCCCTCCGTGCTGCATAAGCAAATGAACTAACGATATTACTGGTTGCACGCTTCAGTATTTCATTACTCGAGCGATTTTTTTCTTCGCTTAATCCGGTGATAACGCATCGTGTGCTCAGAGAGAGAAAGAGCACGGACACAGAAAAGCGTGAATATTGTACGGCAGCTATGAACTGAAGAATAGCGTACAGAGAAGTTTGAGGGATGAAAGAGGCAACAAAGCGCTGGAAGACCATAGCGCATGCACATTGTATGCGTGCGAGTGTTCTCTTAAGTATGCATCAATGTCGGGTGAGCGAAATCGTTCAGCGTAACGTCCTGAACTCTATGCCGTTAATTGTGTGATGCCACGCTTTTAGTCGGGTGGAAAAAAGTCCTCACATATGTATTATTGCTAGAAAACCCAAACATAGCTTGACCGAGTAGACAACCGCAGATACAATATACACATGCATCACTTAACGCGTTACACGATTGTGTGACGCATTTATAGAATTCATGAAATATTTATGAGCCACAAATAAGTATTGTGTGTGTGTGTGTGTGTGTGTGTGTGTGTGTGTGTGTGTGTGTGTGTGTGTGTGTGTGTGTGTGTGTATGCGTTTTTAGTTTTTGCATAAAGTATCTAAAAATTTCAATCACATTATTGGCTCATTTACGTGCTCAGAATAATGCACTTTCGTATATTCAAGTATCGCCTCTACCTTAATCATATGGCTCAGTATTAATCCATAGAGTTACGAATTACTGCTCCCATCGCTCACATAGACAAATGATGGGGATTTACGTCCCAATTTTGCACCTATATAAGCTACGTCAGATAGCAATTCAGGCTGACTTTTACCACTTGGGGTACTTTAACGAGCATCGAAATCACAGCACACATGTGTTTTGGCATTACACTCCTGTCGGGGGCTGTTCGCCGAGGCCGGAAATCGAACCCCTGGACTCGTGTTCAGCATGAAACGCCACAGCGTTTGAGTTGAGTTAAGGACGGATCGTTGATGGGATGTTGCAACATGTTTGAGTTCTATAGTGTCGTATCTACGTTATTCGAACCTATTTATTGTCACAAATTCCGCTCCTCTCTTGACTATTGACATCAGGGGTCGACGAGACCGTGTAGTAGTCCTGGCAGGTCATGATGCCGGGTCTATGTTAGTCTCACAAAGTACGTTATTACTGACACGTCGCACAATAGAAAGCGCGCGATAAGTATGCAACTCAGCTTCGCGAAGAGCGGTCATCAAACAGCAGCACGCTATTGAAGTCCCATGCGGAAGTGTCTTCGACGAACGGTCTGGCGTTGACCCCTTACGCTGATGTCACCCGCTTGCATTGCAAACACACTCATTTCGGCTGGGCGTCTTTAATGCTTTTATCACAACTGATACCGCTTCTTTCTTGTTTCGTCATTGTCTTTAATAATGCCAGAAACAGGCCGTACTGCGCACGAAGAAAGCATCGAAGACCTCTCGGCAGCGCTACCGACTTGGCCAATCGAAATGTAAACAAAGCGAGTCCGCATCGGCTGTCCGTTTCAGTCGCCCCGAGATTCCACGTCCGTATACAGCCAGTCGTACATCCACGACACATCGGCTGGAGCACGTCGCAGGGGAGACAGGTCGAGATCGCGTACCTTGAATGATGCTCCGAGCGGGAAAGCGAAGCAGCCGCGAAACGTCAACACGGCATTTATTCGTTGTCCATGGTGCATCCGTGATCTGATAAGCTGCCCTGCTACCCTGAATGGAACGGCCCAGGATCCTTGCATCCACCAAAGGACGGGCTCGCGCGTCTTTTCAATTGCCAATTCGAATCACGGCGTAGGCCCGGGGACTCAGATATGGTCCGTCCACGCCAATAAGAAGCGACCTCGAAGTTGGGGGAAAAAAGAAATAGAAATCGATGCGAAAAAACGAGGAAGAACTGACAGATGCAAGGCTGCCTGAAGGGATCCACTGGCGTATATATAGGTCTGTTCTGCTGGCGGACAACAGCGGATAAAGAAGTGCCCGGGCCAGCAGCTATGCGGACCGGCTGCTGGATACTCATTTGAACTTCTATAGGGGCCTTGAAACCCGTTTCCACCAATAACCGATTAAATTGAGGTGGTTGCGGAGAAGGGAGGGGAGGGGAGGGAATGGCGCGCGAGGAAAACGAAGGAGAGAGGACCACGAAAGTAAAATGACCCGGTTCTTTTCCTTTTCACGATCGTTTTGAGTGTGTGTGTGTGCGTGTGTGCCGTCGCCTTTCATATTTATTCTTTCTCCTTTTCTCTTTCTCTCACGCGCATAGTTGCGCTTGCGGGCTTCTTGCGGCGCTGAGGCCTGAACTTGCCTGGGGAGCAGAGCGGCCGGCCGGCATCGAGCCGCCGGGATCGGCTTGGGGGGCGGGCGGGGGGGGGGGGGGGGAGCACAGCACGCGACGGGGACACGCGCACGTGCGCGCAGCTGATCTCTCGCAGCCAGCGGGAACAGGGCCACCGCGGTGCGCGGCCGGGCGCGGGGTGGGCGTGCGGCGAGCTGCACTTCCTCGGCGCTCTCCGCGAGCGTCGCACTGGCCTCGGCGAGGAATGATCGTGTTCCTCTAGGAAGCACGCTTTCCTACTGGGACAGTTTGGCGATAGGTGCACCCCCCCCCCCCCCCCCCCCGCGCCCTTACGAGCAGCTCCCTCTATTCTACTGCTCGGTTTAAATGTCTGCGGTCTGCCTTCTTCTTCCTTTTTTTTTCTCCCTCTTGCTTGATTTCGCAAACACCACATACATCCTCGAGGCAAGGGCACATACTCACACGCGATCGCTGCCGCTCACCCCGGTAGTACGCACGACCTGTCGCTGCGGCGCACTCAGACTACCGCGTGCCGTGTCAGGACGGCAGTCGCGGCCCGCTCGGCGGCATCGCGTTCCCGAAAGAAGCTGTAAAACAACGATTCGAGACTCTTCTTCCTTGCGAGGCGGAAGCAGGCGCGCAGGTAACCACGAATCATGAATGCTTAGAAAGCAGAGAGCAGCTCTGACTGGGGCGTTGAACGCGGCCACTTCTGCACGGTTTATTATCTTGCACTCGTGTGCATCGAATGCGCCAAACTGTGAATTTCCCCATACGCTACAGCACTTCGCCCGTTTTCCCCGCAGCCGCCTTCTATATTAACCCTCCCCTAGATTATGCTCTGAGGCGCACGTATTTCACAAAGCAGCCCGTTGTACGACCTGTTTGTTCACAAGGGCGCCAGCCAAGAGATACATTTTTGTTTTAGGAAATTTTTAAAAATCGACTGTTGTAGATAACATAATTCTAGTCCTTGAGCTGGATCATTCGGAGAGGCAGATATTACTTGCACGAGAAATCGAAACACATCCAACTAATTAACAAAAATCACTAATTCGCTTCTTAATTAATTACTTTACGCCACAGATGGCAGTTTACAAGTTTTAGCCGGTGAGTTTGTGAGGTGTATCCACTTGGAATGAGACCAGGCAGACCAGGTCTGGGCCGTCCAGCCAGCCGAAGCAGCCGCTGAGACCCAGGGGATCTCGGCCGTCTGCTAGGCGGAGGGAGGCTGCGTCCGCCCTCGTGATTGGCTGGCATCTAGAAAGGTTGACTCTCTCTCTTTAGAATGTCGCCATCAGTTTGGAGATATTCGCCATCAAACTCGCCATAAATATGCACTGTTGTTCCATTTACCTTTTATAACAAAACGCTATTTTATGCATTGAAGCCCAAAGCACATAACTGGAACGCCCATGTATATTTCGTCCTCCACTTTGTAAAATAATATCTCGAAACTGGTCTCATCGTGGACATTCATTTCAGGTGGATACGTCTTGCAAGCTACCGGCTACAATTAATTAATTACAATATGTGCTGTAAAGTATGCAATTAAAATTAATTAGTTCATTTTGCTAATTAGCTGCATGTGTATTTCTATTTCTCGTGCTACTAATGCCCGTCTCTTTGAATAATCCAGCGTACGAGCAATAATTATGCCATCTGCCACAGGCGATTCCTAAACTTTCCGTAAGGCTTAGAAATGATCACCCCGTGTATTATTAGCGAAGGCGGCCAATCAGTGACAATTTACGAATGAAAAGTTTCGTGAATCCGGCTCCGGAGCCGCAGTATAGCAACGTTGAGATGCTAGGATAGCTGCTCGGGGTCTATACGGAGATTCCGAAGGAAAATAATGAAATGAAACGCCGCGAACCACTACGTTCCCACTGCTTACAGTACCTCATGATTTTTCGGGTTTTGTTTTGCTTGTTTAGCCCCGATTCAACCTTATTCTACATTGCATTACATTGTTCTTAGCAACCGCTTTACTGTTAGATTTAGCGCTAGCTTCAGAGAACTACCTATTTCCCGCAGGAGGCTCATAAACGTAAGTTAGCTTTAATTTGAGGCAGGGCGCATAGAAAAGGACAGAGCGGACGCTAATGTTCGAGTGGTTCTAATAGGCTAAACACTTACGAATAAAGGTGCGCATCACATGTGCATTAATAAAGGGAAAAATCAGACATCCACCCGTTCGTAGCAATTGCTACAAAGGAAACCCATACGGGTTCCTCGAAAGAAAAATCCTCAAAGCCGTATGGGTTTCCTTTGTAGCAATTGCTACGAACGGGTGGATGTCTGTACAAAGGAAACCCATACGGGTTCCTCGAAAGAAAAAGCCTCAAAGCCGTATGGGTTTCCTTTGTAGCAATTGCTACGAACGGGTGGATGTCTGATTTTTCCCTTTATTCATTACTTCTCTCCACCTTGCGGGTTTCCGCAGAACTACTATGTCATCACATGTGCATATGCGTAATTGTCGACCATTGCCCAACAATAAAGCTTTTTAAGGAGGCTGCGCGTCGACCCGTAGAGAGGTCACTCACAGGCATAGAAATCCTTATGTTCACTCATGATACATCTTACACTGAAACTCAAATGGGGCAATTTAGATGCGAAATAAACGTAATTAAAGAGTGAAATATGGGACAAGCAGATATTCCCTCGAAGAGGTGAGTGCCCGGAACCCTCTTTCTTTTTAGAGCGTGGCGCTAATGGAAGTTGAAGAAATAGAGAAATAAATAAAAATATAAAAGAGCTTGCCTAAACGAAACATTTCTTATTTTCTTTATTTTTGTGCCCCCCCCCCCCCCATCGATTGACTTACACACTGTATCTTAGTGCATAAACTATCCGGCTTAAAGTGTCGAGCTATCGTATGATTTGTAATTGGATCCAGTCTTACTTAACATCTAGGTATCAATGTCATTTTGAATAAAGTCTCTTCAGATTTGCTTCCAGTTGTCTCGGGTGTTCTCCAAGGTACCGTGTTACGCCCGTTGTTGTTTCTTCTATAAATAAATGACATTGTTGATGGACATAATGTTAAAATCAAACTTTACGCGGGCTACTGGGTATCGTATTCTGTTATTAACACAATTGAGCATCAGCTTCGACTAAACACAGGACATCATGAACTGTTTCCGTGGTGCAACACGTGGCAAATGTCAGTAAACTTTAGGGAAAGTGATGTCATGTCTGTAACAAATAAGGCGCGTGCCCTGTTATTTGACTTCTTACTGGATGGAAACATACTTTCACGCCTCGAGCATTACATATATCTAGGTCTTCACATTTGCAACAATCCCCTTCGGAACGATCACATAACCCAAATCAGAAACCAGGCAATGTCGAAGCTGCATTGCATGAAATGTTCCCTTCGCAATTCTTCATGGGAAACAGAGCTTACAGCATACAAGACTCTTGTTTTACCCATTCTTGAGTACACTAATATTATTTGGAACCATCTTACTCAGGCTAATATCAACAGATTAGAAATTATTTATTTTTTATTGCTATGGCAGGCTATCCGTTTCGGGACTGCTGGTAAAAGCTAGTCTAAAACACACCTCGGAGAGGGATAAAATTGCACGATTACACTTCATGTTTAATATCATTAAAGAGCGTTTAAAAAGTGACACATCTAACTATGTGCATTTTTCTACAGGCTATGCTACTAGAAAGCGTCATAATCATTAGTTCCATTTCAGCCCCCGCTCCCCTACCCCCCCCCCAAAAAAAAAGAAATCTGCAGAGACACTTAAGACTGCATACCTGTGGGGATGCGAACGTATTGTAGTCCCTTTAGTGAAATAGGCCACACCCTTGGTCAGGCAGATGGCTGCGACGTGACGTGTGCAATGACGCACGCATTAGGCACACTTTTAGTCAGCCAGAACCGTGGAGTCGACGCGGCATCGGGGAAGCGTGCTCGTCTCTCACCCCGGCGGCCCGGCGGCCTCGATTCCCACCCAGGCCGAAACGTACCAAATTTGCTTTTCAAAGCCATTAATTTACTTCGTTTGCGGGAACCTTCGTGAGAAATTTGACGCCAGTCTGAGCATTTTTGACGTATTCTTACATTTTGCGCTGTCGACCATTTTTGGCAAGATCGCTCGATCACGCCGCCGCCGCCGTCGGATTTTCGCGTAATGGGGCATGTAATGCTTTCACATTGAAATAATGTGTTTCACTATTACTTCTTCCCGCGAACTATCATACAGTGGACTGACTTAGACTCGCGCGCAGTCGAAACAGAAGACATCGAAAATTTTGAAAAATCGGTTGCCAGCTGTCGCCCCCCCCGCCCCCATGTACACGTTCTTTCTCTTCTTTTTTATATATGCATACATATTTGTATAAATGTAATCGTGATGTGCTTTTTTTTTCTTTTTTACTGCTCTCGGTTTGAGAGACTTGTCATGATGTAATCATCGTTTACTACTCACTCCGTAACGACTCCCACTTGAGTCAGTTCAGTATTGCAAAATTTAAAAAAATAAATAGAAATAAAATAAAAAAACAATACCTGACCTTTTTCCTGATTGAAGAGCTGGCTTTCCCTCAAGGCAACTTATCGAACTAATGGTGGCGTAGTCAGTTTAGCAATCAGTCACCTTACCTTTTTCCTGATTGAAAAGCTAGCTTTCCCTCAAGGCAACTTATCTAACTAATGGTGGCGCAGTCAGTTTAGCAATCAGTGTTTACGTGCCCAGTTCATGCGTTTTATGAAATGAAGAATGTATATAGAGTGGCTCTCACGACGACACCGCGTGCAACTTACGATCGTTCAAATGCTTATTATTCTTAAGATTAAAATGGCTTGACCACGGGTGTGCTTTTCTGGATAGCTACCCAGCCTTTATCTCATGAAGGCCTCTCCGACACCTTGTCAGTGGCTGTTACCATTCCCGTAGGCTCGACCACGTTCCTGTTTCGACAGCGACTATTTCATAGGCCCTGCATAACTCGATTGACGGGCGCGCTCGTTAAGTGGCTGGCGTGGGAGCCAAAACATAATTATCATAAAAAGAACCAACGTACCTTTGGTCCTATATGGGTGCTTTAGGTTTGTGTGTATTTTCGTTTATACATGTTTTACGTTTTATTCATATCGGCCATAAGTGGTAGGGAATGAAGTGTAAGAAAAGACATCGTTTGGCCAGTGAGATGTGAACGCATACATACATCTTATGTTGCACCAGTTCAGCTACGGCAAAGGCTGTCTCCTCCGCCCACTTTTCTTGGCTATTAAACGGAAGAATCCGCATTAAACAGGAGGCGCCCTTATGAATCTATGCCTTAATAATCTATGCCAATATACGCTTTGAGTGGTCGATTAGTTCGCCCTCACCCTACCACCTGCTGGCCTCCCATATAGCTCACTCAGTTTAGCGACTACCCCGGAAAGGTTTGGGATGCCGGGTAGTATCCTCGGTCTAGAGCAAGACGAATGGTTCCTCAACTGAGAAACTGTCTTTCTGAGGAACCCGCATGCCTTGTAGCAATGTGCTACTTTTAGGTGGATATCTGGTGTCCCTCCTTCTACCTCTTTCATGCACTTTCCTGCGCCTTGCGGATTTCCGCAAAACTCATTTGGTTAGCTTTCTTCGGTGTATGCTTACTACATTCGTATATGTAACTTGCGGCGCGTGGTTCTCATCGCTCGACTGACTCGCCCGACCCCGTCAACAGCCCGTCGTTTCCTCCGACACCCATGTTCCGAAGCGCCACGTACTTACACGGTCGCATACGGGAGCAAGGAAAACAGACGCGGAGGAAGAGCAGGGGGGGGGGGGGGGGCGACCCGCATGCCTTTAGAAGGGAACTGCTTAACGTGCCGCTGAATTCGAGCTTTATTGTCGGCGCCGTATAGTCCCGCTTTGAATGGGCGCCATTTCCCGAAAACGTCCATAGAAACGCAGCCTTTTCACTGAATGGCGGTGGCCAAAAATAGGAACGGACCGCGCACTGGCTTGTACAAACATAAGTGAGAGCGTATACCGCGCATGGGACCGTGCCTTTGTATATGCCGCAGCAATCTTCTCCGAGCAAAAAACGAAACGCGGCGAGGTCGCGCTTGTCCACCGTGGGCAACTATAAGCCGCTGTTTTTGTTATTGAGAAGTTCTGGCGCAGACAGCGAAGGCGGTAAAGCCACGTAGGTGAAGAGAGAAAAGCCGACCGCGAGCCGTCTTCCGCGCGCTTGATGGAATTGCACTTGCACCGCAGACTCAATTTTTAACCGTTTTCATCACAGTGGTAATAGGTGCTCTCTCACGTCTTCACAAGCGGGTATCGTTTCTGCGAAAGGCTTTGCCAGCTCTCTTGAATCCGCCGTAGCGACGCCAAAAAGCGGCGTGCTTTCCAAGCGACGAAAGACGACCATACCGTATGCATGTATGGCACCATACCGCACTTTGACACAACTCGTACCTGCTTACGCTGCAGTCACACATGCATCAACACACCGCGTCGTGTACCCGGACGAGCGCGGCCTACTGATTCGCGATGCCAGCTCAGGAGCGAAACCAGCCCCGCCAAGCAGGAGAGCGGTTTCCTCCCGACTGTTGCTGCACGTCTTTTATGAGCCACAAGAGGAAGAAGGATCCTCACCCGTGCAGGCCTCTCATTACCATCGATATTAGCCTCGGGACGCTTGTCGAGTCGTCTTCCGCGAGAAAAACTACAGTCGTTCGCCTCGCTCAGTCGTGTTCGCTTTTGGGGCCGCTCCGTCGGGCTCGCGAGGGCGCGCATTACGTGCTAAATTGTGCCGCCTTTGCATATTGTTTGCGGACGCGAGATCGCTTCACACGAAAGGAATAATCAGCATTTCAGATCTCCTGAAAATGGTGCTCGCGCACGCAGTTTCGTCGCACGTGGCCTCACGTGCCGGGGAGGGGAGGGGGGGGGGGAGGGCAGACGCGCGCTCAGTGCGTGCAACTTCAACTAAAGCGCGCCCTCCATTCGGAGACCGGTGGAAGTCGTTGGAACGGTGGCGGAAAATGCGAAACTCCGTGTCCATAGGTTAGCATGGCATAGCTTCGCACGCGTCTTTTGCATCACGTGAGCTATAATGTGCGAGCGCATTGCAAATTTATCTGTAGGCTATACGCGTCTCTTGCGTTGCAGTACACACGTGCCCTTTGCGGGCGGTCACACAGTATTCGTCAACGGAACTCATGGAGCACTCCTGCAGAAATCTTCGAACAAGCCAGTTCTCTGCACGAGTTAAATTGAATCCTTTCAGTCGTGTTACTTTATTTCTTTCTCAGCTCCTTTATGTTGCCTGCAAACATTGCATTCCTTTCTGTAACCGCAAAAGAGAAGTTGCAACGCCCGCCTGTTCATGTGCAAATGACTCGCCGCACCGATGTATTCCCCGAAATTTTGCGTCTCCATAACTTCAAAGGTACAAATGTAATAATGTAATAAATGTCAGCGCGGAAATCACTTGTGAATAGCATTCGGGTTTAGACGATAATGAAAAACGGGTCAGAGTTTATTGAAAGTTGAAAGAAATGTTTTGAAGGCAGTATTGTGCTTAGTTCCTCTATGGCTAACGGCACACGATTATTCAATATGCAAACTGTAGCGGATGTCACGAGTCGCGTGTCATGCCCATTAACAGCTTATTTCCACTGCCCTCTCCCCCCCCCCCCCCCTATGGAATTCCCTCTATAGCGTGCACCCAATGCTCAGTACACGAGCGTCTTTGTATTCTGCCACCGAAATGCGACCGCAGCGGCTAGGTATCGAACCAGCTACTTCACGCTCACCTGCAGAATGCCAAAGTCCCTGGGCCTACTTAGCTACCTCGGCAAACTATGCTCCATGAGAAAGATTTTCTGCTGCGGACGACATCGTGAGTGTACAGTCGGACCACCGGCTGCTAGGTTGGAACGGCGACGTGAGAGTTATGGATTAATTTGTATATTTATGCGCGCCATATTGCTAAGCATTATTTCAGTTCTTGAATTTGACATACCTCCGGAACCAACTGAATTTTCTATGTGCACGTCCGGATGAACGTCGCCCTCAGTCTTCTCTATCCTTTCTTTATTTTCATCCCTTAACGCTATTTCCCTTCTCCAGTGCAGGGTATAGTGCTTGCTCTATTACTGCGACAACAGCTCGAAACTACCTTTACTGTGTCCGGCCGTCTGTCCGTCCGTCCGTCCATAAATTCCATCTGTTTGTCTCCCATTCGTCCGTCTATGCGTCAGCCGAATCACCCGTCCACATATCCGTCCGCACATTCCTCCGTCCCGACAAATAGTCGTCGTCATTAACTTGCCGTCGTGTTAGTCATCTTATATAGCAAGGCACGCTATATGCCTGCTCACGAAAGTGGCTATGATGTTCAACAGTTTAGTTACTACAACACGTTAACATTGTCAGCAAAACAATGTCAGCAAAACGCGCGGAAGTTTGCTAAATAAGTGCTTGTACACTTATATCGATTCTTTATCACTATACCGCCACTGGGATACGAACTCATGTCATTGCGGCAATGTCAACTTCGGAGTGGGATACGCCAGCCCCTGCCTTATCGCGCAACACTCGCGCTTGGTAATTTATGCAATGCTCTGCGTCCCACAGACTCTGATATTGGTGGCGCCTGTGCAGGTATTTCAGTGGCCCCAACCACCAATACTGTCGTGGTCGAAGACGACGTTGCGTGCATTGCAACAATGCGGTTCTCGAGAAGGTGGTGGCGGCGTCCGCTGAGCGAGCCTGCTGCGCTCGCAGTAAATGAATGCAGCACGAGGGAAAACTCCATAATGGCTGGTTGTTGTTATTTTCAAGAGAGGGGAACTAGCATTAAGCAATAAACGACGCGTTGTCACAATAAACACAAGTACGTATGCCGAATAAATATCAACTAATTACTGAAGTAAATCAATTAATCGAACAACCAATGTTTATTAATGTAGAAATGTACATGAAGGAGCGAGAAACAAGAGCCCATGTTTATGTAGCTTGACGGGTTCTCAACCCCGTAATATGAGCAGCACTTACAAACAGTGACATAATATGAATACAAGACAGTGAACATAGCCTCAGTATAGGATGTACAGTACGATATAAATGATGATTACTTAATATAAAATTCGTAGGACAAAATGTAAGTCATAGTTTGTGAGCAGGATCGTGTTTAATATCTCCATTTACTTCTTCGTCTTTGTTTTTTTTTTGCGGCTGTCGTGGCCCAGGCCATTTATTCCTTCGCGCATAATGGCGAAATTATATGCATTTAGAGAAAGTTCAATCGTTGACTCGCTTTTCTTTACGTAGGGTGAATACGGATTCCACAGCGCATCGTTGTCGATTTAGCATGCTGTATTTTCTTAGTGACAGCTGTGAAAAACCAACGCTTTTCGATATGTCAAACGCGCCACCACTAGCGGATCTGCGGAGCGTTAATATATTCCTGTCTGAGCAGTACACTTCTGTGGCGGGCAAGTTGGTGCGACATAATGGCAGTTTAAACAGCGCCAGTAGGCGAGAACGAAGATACATGTACACGTGTATCTACACACCATGCAGGTTCTGTGTGCACGTCTATCTCCGCCCTCGTCTTCTCGTGCTGCTTTATCTCGCAATATATTTCTAGCAAACGAGACGTAATTTCGAACATAAAAAAAAGCTATGCGTCGTACGCTAACACGAATGCAAGAGGAAATCCGGAAAATGTGTGCATTCTACGAGCAGAGCACGCTGGGGGACCATATAAGTGCATCCCACAGAGGGAAGTGAGCTTTGTCTTTTTTATCAAACTGTATCAGACGTGACCGGAAGTGATATTAGCTCAATGCACTGGCGCCAGGAAGTAGGAAATAAGCATCGGTAGTCTGCGCATCTGTACGCCTCTGGAGAAACCAGGTGGTTTGGCAGCTTCCTTTTTCCGGCGCTGTTTCAAATCCCGACAGGATGTTACTGTGCTCTACATAACCGGTGATGATGGCACGCTCAGTGAGCCTTTTCGTGTCTAGCAGAACACGTATACAACAAAAACATATACCGGTCTAAACACCGTAGAAAGGTCTTAAAAAATCGAATGGCAGCGTTATCAACTCGCTCTCCTTCTTTACATACGCGACCTCTTACCGCAAACCCTCAATGTTTCAAAGTGCTTCCGCATCGATTTTCACGCACCATTCCGGATATTTTAAAGTTGTTTGTTTGTCTTTGCAGACAGGCAAGTCCCGCCTCGCGAATACCGAAGCAGGAATTCGATTATGAAGCCTGCTTACTCGATAGGTCATCTAAAGGCCGGGGACGTTGAGTATTTGATTCAATACGTCATGCCAGTGCTATAGCTGATAACATGCGAAAGCATGTTGCCTCGTGCCGGTCTTGCAAGTCATACGTACCTGTGAGATTCTTGTTCACTTTTCACAGTGAAGACACGCATCAAACCGTATCCATTGCGATTTACGAGCATATATTTCGTGGACGGCACTTCTACAAAGAGACGCGCCATATCTCAATGTGGAGGATTTCTCTGAATAATTACTCTCAGTAGCACCACACCCAGGAATCAGGAACATTAGAACGATCCCCCACGCGGGGCAACATGTTCGTCAACAATTGAAATTTTCGCGATAACGCAATAGTACGTAATCATAGTATATATATATATATATATATATATATATATATATATATATATATATATATATATATATATATATATATATATATATATATGCAAGTGCCACACACTTCGGTGGATAGAGCCAAGGTAGTGTATTTTTTTTAGTCGTCGCTTGGAACACGTCAGACTATTTTTTTTTATTTCGCCTAATTCATCATCATCATTTATTTTTCCTTAAGGACCCCTGTCGGGGTATTACATAAGGTGGGGTTACAGAAGATGAGTATAGAAACAAAGTGCTTAATTAGTTATTATTAATCAATCAAAGTCTCAAATATTATGTTCAGAACAAAAGTATCAATGAGAAAATGGTAGACCACCCTGAAAATTTTCCGATCCAGCTTTCTGTTGCCCAATACTCGCTGCATAAAAGTTTTTTTGCAAGCCTGCAAGAAAGCCCGCGAAACACGGGAAGCTGCCGCGCGACTAGTCGCGAAAATTTTATGATCACAGGATCCGTTGCGTTTCGCTTCCCAGTCTAAAATCATGGTTGGGGCAGTACAAAGGTGTGCAGACTGCGCCTTTCACTTTTACTGCGGAGGCAGCGCAAGTAAATTTTGTTTGCCTACTTATTCATTGCTTTTTAGCACTGCGTCCACGTTCTAAAAGTTCCCGCGGTTAGGGCAACACATCTGTAATACTCACGCAGACGCAAGCCTACGTATCACCTGTGCCTACTTCGAAATATCTGTGGCTAAAGCCACTCCCTGCGGCAACCAGACCCTACACAAGGTGCAAATATGGGCTAGTTGACGACACATTTTATAGAAGCAGACTCAAGGTGAATACTAAGTAATGCTGTTTTCCTTAATTATGCTCGTGCATCATCGAAACGACCAGTCTTACAGTGCGAGCAGGTCTTGGAAGCTCGAAAATACGTAAAAAACAAAATACAGCTGGGGATATGCCGCCCTAATGTTCCCGCACGCCGTGATATCATCGACTTTCACTGCGGCAACTGGGTCCTAGGGATGGTTACTCTAAAGCCCCTGCATCTACGCGCCACCGCCGGCCAGGTTCAGGGGCTTTAGGTTACTCGTAAAGAAAGACTACATTGCATTCTAAATGAACCGAAGACTCAAACTAGCGAGTTTCGTGAAGTTTTGCTGCGCCCAAACGGCCCAAGGAGGTAGCCTGAAATTCCTGGCTTTACGCTGACGTGGTGGCACAGAGATTTCGGTGCTGAATTCAAAGAAGGGAAAGTTAGTCGTCATTTTCGTGCCGTTATAATAATCGATCCTTTTTTTTTCTTCAACTGAATGAAAATGGGGTTTTGTTAGAATACTTCAGCAGAAAGAAAATTACTAGTGTCGGTTTCTAGAGTGGCTCTATAGAGGGAACTCTTAACGGTCTCTCTTGGAGAGCTGCGTATGAAGGTGATAGACGGAAAGGAACAGGCAAGATACGGCGCTGCGCCTTGCATCCCCGTTCATGTGTTCGTGGTCGGCAGCTTTAGCATTGTGCTTTCAGGCGACGCCCAGCTCTCGCGTCACTTCAGTCCTAGACGTTCACTGTCTTCAGCTACGAGCTAATTTGTCAGCCGGAGCAATAGCTCGTCGCTGTTCCTTTCATGCATATATACTGTATATAGGCTGCATAAGAAAGCTCCACGAACGGTGCTGTCCCACTCGTAAAGAGAGCCCGTGCCTTCCGAACTCGAGGAATTATTCTTACTGCTTAGTTTATTGCAATAATTATTGCTCGCAACACACAGTGTGTGCGCACACACCTCGCCGAGACGTACGTATACGCGGCAGTGAAGTGAAAGCTCCTCGCGGTCGGCAGCAAAGCATTTTGGGGTCAGGTAAGGTGTGGCCTGCGGGAGTCAGACAAAATGCCGCATAAATAATGACACTGGCGCTTTCCTTATTACTCAGTGGCATCCGCTATAAGCCCTGCCATTGACTCGTATTTAGGGCGTGTTCTCCGGTCCACCTCCTCGTCTCCGAGCTTCTCACCGCCAAGCGTCCGTGTGCACACGTCACCGTCTGTCTCTTCAAAGTTGCAAGCGTGCTCTTTCTTTCTTTCTTTCTTTCTTTCTTTCTTTCTTTCTTTCTTTCTTTCTTTCTTTCTTTCTTTCTTTCTTTCTTTCTTTCTTTCTTTCTTTCTTTCTTCTGTTTCGCCCTTTTATATGACAAACAACGCGTGGCCTCGTTCGAACAAACCGAGTGCGAGTAGCCGTTTCTTCCTCGGTCGTGTACAGCATCACCATTAGGCGGAAGATATACATAATTGGAATGAATGAACGAATTAACGAAAACTTGGTTTGTATTGAGACCCACCGCTAGGTTAGGGAGCCCTCAGACCAGGGCTCTGCTGATGAATTTTTTCCAGGCACTTCTGGACGTAGCCCACATGGTGCCGTTGGTGGCGCTGTGCCTTGGCGAGCATGAGCAATGGTCCGGGGCGGGAGGGACAAGCATCGTCGCGTGCATGTGGCTTGCGCGAGTATTTCTGTACTGGATTAAAATGGCTTTAAAAGAAAGGAAGGACGGAAGGAACAACAGCTGCATCACGAGCAATTTCTGCTTCGTGGTGGCGGTTCTCGGTTCCAGTGAAAATACGCACCAGTAGCGCAACCTATTCTTTTTTGCTCTCTCTCTATTTTGCCACATATTTTACGAACATATACGTTTGCAGAAGTACTAATCACATGGGTAAGCCTCAGGAGCTCTTATATAAATAAATAAATAAATAAATAAATAAATAAATAAATAAATAAATAAATAAATAAATAAATAAATAAATAAATAAATAAATACGTGGGGATAGAGAAACCCTTTCACTCGGTGTTCACTGAACCGATTTTGGCGAGGTTTGTTGCATTTGTAAAAGAAAGCTGATTTACGCCTGTGGCAATACACCATGACCCTGCACCCATAGCTCCCACGTACGCCGATCACCAGAAGCAAGTTTCGATGTTGGCCTTCAGTTATTTTTTTAACGAATACTGCCAGAAATAAAGAAGAAGAAGAAATGCAGGCGCTCAAGTTTGAAACATTGTTGTACTCAGCTGCATTAACTACGACGTCCAAAGAGGACAACATCCACATCTGATACACCGTTCTAAAGTATACCAATAAATTGCGAATATCACTTTTCCGAATCTAGCTCACTATCTAACGATCTAACACTCGAACGATTTCACATTAGCTGTAAAGTGATTTATCATGTACTTGCCAACTACAGGGTCATGTAGTTTACATAATTGCGATTCACGTTATTTCTGCTGACGATGCAGTTTTAAAAATTATGCTTTGCTTTCTTTTCTTTTTTCAATTTACGCCTATATAGTGATGCCCTATATATATAAATTCCCGGCTTTCAAAAGTCGGTATAATTTAACTGTCGCTCTTTAATGGAAAAGATTTCATTCACACCGGTCCAAAGTTGGCGTAAGAAAACGTCTTCTTCGTTTTACGCGCGCTTTAATAGGCAAATCGGAGTTGGCACCGAGCTAAACATAAACTCTATTCGTAAAAACAGAACGTTCCATGCATGCGTAGAAAGCCTGAATCATGCAGCCGTTAAACGCCCCGTCCCGTAACCTTCACGTCACCGGCGTCCGTCATGAGAAAGCGTTTTCTCGCCGGTTTCCCCTCAGAAACAGGACGCCGGTGACGTTGGCCAATGATCTTAACGTCGTCGTCATCACATTTTTTATTTTCTTTAAGAAGAAACCGACGAGGAGATACTTCCTCTAGAATGGCGCCAGTGACGTAAAGGTGACGGTACGTGGCGTTTAACGGCTGTGTGATGCAGACCCAAGACTGCGCGGCACTCTTTGAAAATATGCTACTAAATGAACTTCAGAAGCCTCACATTACTTCAAGTTGCATCGTGCTAGTAACAGCGCAAAATGTAGACAAGAGACGAGACAAGAAGCCACCACAAGCGCTGACTTTCAACAACGTTTATTCCGAAAGAAACACGGCTTCTTATAACCATTGCCCACACGTGTCGCAGTCACGTGATCGCACATCATGTGAAACATGCACTTTTTTCTGTTTTGCACTCAATATAGTGGTTGCACGTGCAAAAGCTCAAGTTCTTTTTTTGTCAGTAACAAGGACGGCGTGCTAACGCATTGGTCACGAAGTCTGGTAATCTCGGCTGCCTCAATGTTGGAAAACCAACAAGCCCAAGCTGCTATTCTAGCGAAATGCAAGTTGCAATTGTGTAAGTATGCATGTGTCATGTTTGAGGCTGTTCTCAGAGCGCGCGGAGACAAGCTCCAAATCAGTCGCTGCTATTCTTCGCTCGCTCCTTTTTGCCAGAGAAGACTTTTACCCTTCAGAAGAAAACAGCGGCTGAACTGAAAATAATGGAGTAAGAAATTTATTCTTTCCCGCGGCATGTCCATACGGCACAAAGGAATTATTCGCTCTGATATCCAGTGACGCATTTTTTTTATTTCCCTCGAGCTCATTACAAGTTCTGGTAAAAGCTCGTCTTCATCGTTGACGCCATTTTTAGTGCGCTAAAGATCGCAGCCTTCGCATTTCTTGCTGTATTCCTTAAAACTCTACTGCCCGCTTTCTTACGGGGGCTCTTTCTCCCTCTCACGGCATATTTGAACGTAGGCGAATCACACTGCTTTTCAATAAACAGCTTTCCCTCTCTCTCCATGGGAATCGCACGTGCGGAAGTGTACACGAGAGCGCAGCGTAACACTCTACATCATGTCACGAACGATGGAGCGTTCGTTTAACATAACGCGGTCATGCGTGACGACACGCACCCACTGGTCGCTCTGTTTACGGCAGCAAGCCACAAAGAGCAACACGCATTGGCGCTTTGCACGAACTGGCTCGGAATAAATGCCCCGCGAAAGTTGGTGAGCATCCCAGCACCTTTCCATTTCCACCGCCGTTAAAGCCAAATGTTTATTCTTTGAAGCGTGGCGAACGGCCCTTGCATCCCGAGTCTCGGAGTCTTCGTTGCAGGAAGTGGCATTATTTGGGTATGCGTCTTCTTCGTGCCAGTATCCTTTCCACGTCGCTGCGCCTAGCGTAATGGGCGGGTCGCGCACGCACGCATGCTTTCAGGTGTGAGACTCCAAAGGAATTCGGCGAATCAGCTGTCAATTCGCTGACACACATACAGCCTTGAATTTAAGTACGCGGTAATCAGCCACCTCCGAGATGCCTCACAGATGAGTAAGCATTCCTGACGGCACATTTCTTCAATGATAATTGCTTATTCCATGTTGCAGACGATCGGTTTTGCAGCTCATACGGACTTCTGTGAAGACGCGTGGCCTTTTTTTGCAAGCTAAAAAAAGCGCGATATGCCATCGCGCTTGTGTCGTCTTGTCGCTCGATCGTCCGTGCATTTCGTGCTATCTTCCGCATGGACTCTAACTGACATTAACTAGCGCATGCAGCGTCGGTGATGTACCATCACAAATAACAGCCCAGGCTTGTACGTAACTCGAATTCCGTATCCATTCTGAAACTCAATGCTGCACTGACAACAAGCCGCATTTTCTACCAGCCCTCTGACATCCCCATCAAAACGCCAATTCAAGAGCTTGAAGGCAATACGTTGAAAGGGGTTTCGTTGGTCGTCGGGTGTTTCATAGGCGGGTTCAAAAGGATGGTCAGAAACGAGGCTGACTCTCATCCGCTCCGCCTGTCGGCATCCCAAGCCTTGTTGACTAAGGCTTAGTGAGTCCTCCGCAGGCAAGGCGCTTCTCTGGTGACAGCGAGCAAGAACGCGCTCTCGCTTTCATGTGGCGCTGAACACCTTCAGACCGTTAGGTTTTGAATGGCCTAAACGGAGTCGTTCGGACCTGTCATGGTCTTTTGAAAACGTCACCTGCCGCGTCAGTGTACCCCACCTACCGGCGAAACCCACCATTCCAACTGCCGAAGCATTTTTTCTTTCTTTCCCCCCCCCCTTTTCTTTTTTTTTGCTGGAGAACTTGAACACGTTTTTCGAAGGCACCTGCAAGTCTACACAGATGGGTCGGCATGCGTACATACACAGAGCCACACAGCGGCATTCTGCTTACCTTCCCTTGACCTGTCAAGATCTGGTCGGCTGGACTGCTTAGTTTCGTCGAAAACGATAGAAATTGCTGCAATCACTGCTGATTTGCAAAAACTAAGGGTATATTCTACACAAGGTGTTATACTCACGGACTGAAAGCCAGTGCTACAACGATTATATCGTGGCTTGCCTCGGGAGGAGTTTTCTATATGCAATCTCTGGCGCTCCGTATTAGAAGCAGGATATTCCAACTAAAAATTTCAATAGATCCAATCACATGTTGGAATTGAAGGCAGTAAGAAAGCTGACACTCTTGGGCGCGAAGCGTTATCATGTGCCCCAAAATTGAGAGCCCTGAAGAATTTGCAGAAAACTACGAACGCAACCCGCAATCAGTTTCGGACGCTCCATAATACTCTGCATCAAGCATGTGTGATCCAAGGATCCATTAAAGTTTGAATAACAGCGCAAGGACAGCAGAGAGGACAGAAGAGAGAAAAGAGCGTTTCTGTCCCCTCTGCTGTCCTTGCGCTGTTATTCAAACTTTAAAATATGTTTCACCAACAAGCCCAATCCTACACTCTTCTAGATCCAAGGACTTACTCGCAATGACACTGCCCTACTGTATAGCACTGTAACCAACTCCGCTTACACACAGGCCTGGTTATTTAAAACTGGACGATCCGCTTCCCCGCTTTGTGCTGTATGTGGTGAGATTGGTGATGTGGAGCCCTTTATCTGGTTATGCTCGCAGTTTGACGCGGAAAGAAAGGCTTGATTTGCTTCACAGTCCGCAAAAGAAAGGCCTTACGCACGCGAGCTATAAAGACGCAGTGTTGCCTGAAGGACTCAAAGTCAGTGCCACAACGACTATATCGTGGCCTGCTCTTCTGAGTTCTTCTGGGCACGCAATAATCAGGTAAAGAGTCCTACGACTGTTGCTTCCCTTTCTTCGAGGCATGGAGTTTGGCAACGTCTGGTGACACACCTTTGAGAAAAACGTATGAGATTCTCAGGCGGAACAATAGCCGGCTGAGCACGCCAGGCTAACCCCGCCTGCTGCTGCACCTCCACCAACACCACCCCCTACACCACCAACAACACCATCACCATGTTACTTAATTATTTTTGTTAGTAACTTCGTAACTTGCAATTGCTTTTGGGAATTAGTAACTACTGCAACTTAATTATTTTTTGGTTGAAACTTGCAGGACCATGTTACTTGAACGACCATGTCAAATGAGCTATGTCTGCGGCCTAACCGGCGCTGTCATTCGAGTTCTGTGTCATAGAAGCCTTGTCGACAAGCAGACGAAATCAGATGCCTGGAGAATGTGCTGTGACAGAGAATGAAGGAAAAGTGAACTTTTACTTTTACTGTACATAAAAAAAAAGAACTGTGTGGTGCGCTGTTGAGGGAAGCAAATAGCTAAGAAATAATTTGATTTAGCTTAGATAAAAAGGAGGGTAGCAGGAACTAAACGAAGGGTACATATTTTACCAGTGCACTTATTTGTGTGGAATTTTTAATAAACGGCTAGAAATGAAAATATAAATAAAAATATTCGATATTTTCTGGTGCTTAGGATCCACCTCATTTGATCGGGCCCTCTCGTTTCCCCTTTCTGTTTTGTACTTGAGTGCATGATATCTCTTGTCACTTATCAAAGGTGTCTTATCCTGTAACGTAACTGACTGTTTCACCTATAACTGGTATTGCCACTAGCCACGGTAAACGATATTGCAGGAGCGCTGTACAAACAATTCAATGTTAGGTTTCACAAAAAACAGTCTTAGAATTAGTAGTGGCTGCACAAGCTGCAGTTAATATTTGCCCAGGTAAAGATACACAAATTTCAGGTATGAGATTCATACGGTACAATTCATTTGCAGTAAGAAAAATAGTTTTTTTTTTTCGCGAATTTAATACGACCATTATTTGAGACATACCTCGCTTTGTAGGATCTCTACACCAAGTACGGTGCTTCAAAACTTTAGGCATCGAATGTGGGCCATCGCCCAAGTACAGCTAATTGTGCATGAAAAAGCTAAAACCAGCTTTTTGATGCGTACACCATGATTGATCTCATCGACTTCAATCATGAGCCGCTGCGTTGTGTGGGTCATTTTGCAGATAATTCTCTACGAGCTCCTGCACACGGGGAAACACATGTAGCAACATCGTATCACGCTATTCGAGTACTCGAAAATAAAATTCTACCAAATAGGTGCAAAACTCACGGCCGCTGCCTCCAGCTTTGTTTTAAGTAAGCACAGAGATAGACTGGTTGAAAACGAAGGCAAAGAACTGCTGACCACATCATAACTTTCTAGCTCGAATATAACAGCTGAATGTTAGCCATCAAAAGCCAGCGAGAAGACACAGAAATGGTCGAACCATGCAGTATAGCTTGTGAAGTTTATATTTCAAAATTTTCTAAAGAATATTTTAACTCTGCCATCTGGTCTTTACAAAACTATGTCTCATAGGAACCACGTTTGCTGCAACAAATTTTTGAAAGCTTACTTTACTTTAAAGGCCCCTATAAAACTACGCAACCACAGCAATAACTTTTAATCCTTCAATATCTTTATTCAGAAAAGCTCTAGCTCCCACTTCTTTTGCCTCAGTTTTTCAGTGAGAGTTTAAATGCGAAAAACAAAAGCAAGCTATACTATTCGAATCTTGGTAAACAACACTTTTCGTGGGGGAACAAAATGCCATTTTGGTAATGCTATACTTAATTATTGTCCGCTAGAAATATGTGACTCGTAAGTAACTTGAAATTAGCTTACAAGTAATTGGTTACATTAAGCAATTAGTATTCTACTCAAGTACCTTTAGAAATAGAGTACTTATAGCACTCTACTCAATTTCTTTTTTTGCCGGGTACTCAGTAACTTGACTTACTTACATTTTTAGGTAACATTTACACAGCTAGAACATGCCAGCAAATAGACACCTAGAACTTATGACAAAACGTATGAGAACTCGCTCATACAGCGTCGCTGTCGCTGGTGCATCGATTTCTCAGACTGGCCTACATCTGCGAAGGATTTTCTTTCTTCTTTTTTTTTTGCTCGCTGCGTCTGCAATGGTTGCTGCTTAATTTGCGCGGTTTCAGCAAATAGCGTGTTAAGCGATTACTGCATGATTACTAATTACCACACCACCACGAAAAGTGCTCCGATCTTTCCGATAACACTTGTAAGTGCCGCAAGTGTAAAGGTGTTGAATAGTGGAATGGAGCCACGTTCGTGTAAGGGTCATAGTGTGTGTCACATGAAAGTAATATATCTTTTTAGATTCTCTTGTTTATTGATTATTATAAGTGTGTGCTCTTCTTTGTTTGTTTATTTGTTTTTTTGTTTGTTCAGGTTTTTTTCTGCGCTAAAGGGAATGTTTTGAAATTATTGCGAAAGCCCTCTACTGCTTAGAAACATGGGCGTTTGCGCGCCACTCACGACAAAGAGACATAAAGAATATTTCATTCTGCCTGGCAGTCGACGCTCGTGCGTTTGCAGATACGACAAAAATATCTCAACACTAAAGGACAAATAAAATCCGAACGGGAAAATTTACATCCCGAGAGCGACGCTATATATAAGAACGTGTTCATTATACACGGTGCCCGACTTAAAGGGACACTAAAGTGAAAAATGATTTCTTCTGCATCAGTAAATTACCGTTCTACAACACCAAAAACACCACTCCTACAACGCTAAGACGTTTGGTAAGCCAGAAAAAGCGCAAGAACGATATACGGGTGGCGACGCCTACTTAAGTTCCCGCACCTGGTGGCTGTGACGTCATGGATTTTTATGGCATCTTCTAGAGCCTACTCATTATATATAGCGGTACAGATTGACTACATAGTGTTCTAAAGGAACCAAATATTAAACATGGCAAGTTTCGCGAACCTTCATTCGGCAAACGCGGCCCAAATGCGAAAACATACTTTGGAATCCCTGACGTCACGCTGACATGCCGGCGCTGGGGTTTCGGCGCGAAATTCAAATACTGATATTTGGACCTTCATTTTCTCATCTAATAATCAAAGTATTTTTTTTTTAAATGGCTGCCTGCAGGGTTCTCAAACAATGTTTGGTTAGTCTAAACTGATTTATTCTTTCACTTTAGGGTCCCTTTAAGAACGCACCTGACTTATAGCGCGGTTTATTGGAATTTGGTCGTGTGATGCACCACTGCTAATAGGGGGGAAAGCAGCTGTCTATATGTGAAAAACAGCGCAAAAAAAAAACACGTACACGGGAGGAACATACGACGAGTGCCATCAAACAAGTCTGCTAATTCCTCTCTAGAGTGCTGCTCTAGCGTTCCATTTCTCCGTGGCAGCGGAGTTAACGAATCGAATAGCGTACCGACGTAATGGCGCTGTGCTTGGCGTGTTATTGAAACATACGCACGTTCATTCTAATAGGCCGTCGTCAGCTCATTAGAATGGAAAGCCGCTCTTGCGGAAGCGTCGAACCAGTACGTGACTGAAATACGCATATCCCATAGTTGCGCAAGCAGTGAAGTGCACTGCGCGACCCTGTGGATTCGGTAGCAGCAATAATAATAAACGAATCCTCAGTCCCCGTGGTTGCTATATTTTGACGCCGAGAGGCCGGTGCACTGGAACAGGCATGTTAAATATAGCCCGGCCGATAACATCGTGACTGGATCACTATCGGCAGAATACGACCAAAACCGGCTCCCGATTAATATCAGAAAAGCGCCACCCGCCACACAAACCGTCCTGGCCTGCCTGCCGCCTTTGCGGCTCGTACTTTGGCGAAGACGGTTGTCGGGAAATGCCTCAGTAACCGCTCGCTTGCTTTGCTACCCGTTTTCGTTCCCATGACGGAAGAGTGCGGAGGAATGGGCGCGTCTCGACTCGGCCCTGTCGTTCGCCTCATTTGATCCTTCTCGCTTTCTGATAGCGCATTTACCTGAACAAACGGTGTACGAGATGGGGCGCCCTGCCAGGCGGTGTTCGCTAGGAATTCGCGACGATGTCGGCTACACGCAACCAGACGACGACGCGCGCTGCATGCGCGGCCTCGTGAGCGTGCGTTGACTTCTTATCACTTGTTTTTTTTGCGTTGATATATGTCGGGTTCCAGCCTTAATTAGCGGTAAAAAAATTTGCTTTTAACAGATAGCGAATTCTTTAACGGGGTTTCGATGTTGCTTAGCCGATCGCCCCACCTTCCGTCAAGCTCACTCTAAGCACGGTAGTATAAACGATGGTATGTGCCGGGCTGTAAATGCCAAAGAGGAGCCGTTTTAGCGAGGACATTTTTTTTTATCGAACTTTTTATCGAACATTTTTTTTTATCGACTCATCGGTTATCCCTAAAGTCGACGCGGTGTCGTCAGTACGTGCGTGGTTCTCCGAGTAAAAAAAAAAAAAAAATCACGGCAGAGCCTATCTCACGATGACTGTGGACAGCAAGGCGATTAGCATTCGAACAACGTAGCGTCACATCTTATTGCTGAAGCCACGTTTATATAAAATAGCTAGCGGTTATTCTGAGAGTTCCGTTGTGCGCTCGTACACTTGGCGGCGCCACACGCTCCAGCACGCGGCAGCGCCACTACGTTTGAGCATACTCCCTGTGTTCTCATTCCGGCGCGTTGCCCGAAGTTGTGTGCAGCGCCTGTCACCGGCGTGATAATGGCATCGCGAAGCGGACCCCGCTCGCTGCTTTCCAGCTACGGAAGGACAAGCAACGTTAGAGAACAGTTCAAACGAAGCAGTCTGCGTGGTTCGCGGTGCTCACTTGTGCGCGGCGCCAGTCGATGTATAGCGTGAGCGAACACATCAGCGGTGCCATCCATCCATCGTAGTTCGGAGAGTGCGTGACGCAAATAAAGAAGCGTGCAGTACGAGGTGCGCATATACGTGAGCACGCTGTTTTCTTGCCACGCATTGTGGTTGTTATCGCAACACCTGTTCTGCACGCAGCGTTTGCATTTCAGGAAGCTATGTGCTTTAACGCAAGCTTGGTGGGTCCGCTTGCACGCATGTTGCTAGCACGCGTTGGCCGCGACTATACATATGTGCACGTTACATGTTCACTAGCAATAATAAATGGAGGTGGACGACTGCCACACTTTTTCGTGTGCGAATCGGATACGAACAGTAATTTTCGAACACCGAATGGTCAAGCGCAGGCACAATTTAAAGCAGGAATATTTATTTATGCATGCATAATTGACTACGCAATGCCTCATGACTTCGAGCGTACCGGAATCTTGGAAGAACACCAACATAAGCTTAATCCATAAGAAAGGGGACGCCAAAGACTTGAAAAATTATAGATCGATCAGCTTACAGTCCGTTGCCTACAAAGTATTTACTAAGGTAATCGCAAATAGAATCAGGAATACCTTAGACTTCTGTCAACCAAAGGAGCAGCCAGTATTTCGTAAAGGCTACTCAACAATAGACCATATTCACACTATCAATCAGGTGATAAAGAAATGTTCGGAATATAACCAACCCTTACATTGGGGGCGAGGACTTACGAAGTCGCCATCTGTCGGAAGCGCCTTCCTTGCGTAGTATAGGGATCACGCGGCGCGCTCCTCATAGGTTTCGCTCAGGGCGCTCAATAAGAACACCACGCGGCAGCCCTCCTGGGCATTTATGTAAGTACTATAAGAACGAGGGAAGTTTTTGACTGTCGATATAATAATCTTCGGCAAACTGAAAGCTCAGAGTCGTTTACAGACGCTATCTCTTTACCGAATACGTACAGTGAACGCCACTGCGCGCGGTCGCCGCGATGGAGTCTCCCGAACCGGCTTCTTGAGTGAAAGGTAAGCAAACGCTGAGAGTAAACTATGTGAAATGTGTTCTTATGGTGGGCTGTCTGTGTATAACCGAGTGAAGCATGACAGAATGAAACCTCAATGTAGCGATCGCACGCGTTCGCAGCGACCGACTGCGCGTCTGCATGCCCCCGCGCACAATGTTTTGCTTTTGCTGTGAGCGCGTTTTCGCACCGTGCCGTGGGCTTTAGGCCGCGGAATATGAGCATTTGACAGTACACTAGCAACCATCGTTGCGTGGACGCTATCATAACTGTTCAAAAATAATTTCGTTATAGAGACTACGACGCCTACGGCGAGTGTGATGTGCCGTCGCGACGATTCAATCTTTTTTTGTCTTCCAAATTCTTGGACATTCCAATATCATTTCTCAAGTTGCGTCGCACTGTATGTTTATCGGTCTTCTCAGCGTGAGATTTCCCTCTGCTTCTTTTTCGTAATCCAGTGCATCAATTCATAACACAAACATGACCATATACAACTCCCTTTCTTTTTTGTGCGTCTTACCGCTGCCTTTCCGTTCCAATGAACTTGCCAGTATCTAGCATCAACAAGTTCATAGACCAAACCGTCATGACATTAGTCGGGCAGCGGACTCGGGCGAGCGTCTCAGTGCGCGTTTTTCAAACATCGCAGACCCGGCGCAGTAGCAGAAATCTTCCTCGCGTCTGTGCTTGCTGCATACCCGAGCTGTAGCCGATGGCTGTCTGCCGGTTCTAAGTTTCGCGAGCCAAGCTTCACGCAGCTCCTTGTCCTGCGGCTACGTGTGAATAAGGCTGACACCGGGCTCCGTTGCGTAAATCCGGCACTGCAGCACCGAGCAGTAGCCTACCATGCGGCATGCCTCCAACGGCAGGCACTACCTATTATAGTACTTTCAAATGTTGTCAACCAAACACCCCAAGGCGGGAAAGCCTCACCACTTAATCAGAACCGCAGCGCAGGTGAGACTTTAAACTTTCGTTTTCAGCTCGCTTCGGCACTTCCGAAGCAGCCGACGCGGCCGCTGTGTCCACGTGATCCCTCATGCCACGTCACGCCCATGGTGGCGCCAGCTTTTCCAGTGGTGGAGCTCGCCCCCAATATAGCTTTCATTGATTACGAGAAAGCGTTTCATTCAGTCGAAACCTCAGCAGCCATGCAGGCATTATGGACTCAGGGTGTAGACGAGCCGCATGTAAAAATACTGAAAGATATCTATAGTGGCTCCACAGTCACCGTAGTCCTCCATGAAGAACGCAACAAAATCGCAATAAAGAAGGGCGTCAGGCAGGGAGATACGATCTCTCCATTGATATTCACAACGTGTTTACAGGAGGTATTCAGAGACCTGGATTGGGAAGAACTGGGGATAAGAGGTAATGGAGAATACCTCAGTAACTTGCGATTCGCTGATGATATTGCCTTGCTTAGTAACTCAGGGGACCAATTGCAATGCATGCTCACTGACCTGGACAGGCAAATCAGAAGGGTGGGTCTAAAAATTAATCTGCAGAAAACTAAAGTAATGTTTAACAGACTCGGAAGAGACCAGCAATTTACGATAGGTAGCGAGACACTGGAAGTAGGAAGCGAATACATCTACTTAGGGCAGGTAGTGACGGCAGATCCGGATCATGAGACAGGAATAATCAGAAGAATAAGAATGGGCTCGGGTGCGTTTGGCAGGCATTCTCAAATCATGAACGACAGGTTGCCATTATCCCTCAAGAGAAAAATGTATAATAGCTGTATCTTACCAGTACTCACCTACGGGGCAGAAACCTGGAGGCTTACGAAAAGGGTTCTACTCAAATTGAGGACGACGCAACGAGCTATGGAAAGAAGAATGGTACGTGTAACGTTAAGGGATAAGAAAAGAGCAGATTGGGTGAGGGAACAAACGCGAGTTAATGAAATCTTAGTTGAAATCAAGAAAAAGAAATGGGCATGGACAGGACATGTAATGAGGAGGGAAGATAACTGATGGTCATTAAGGGTTACGGACTGGATTCCAAGGGAAGGGAAGCGTAGCAGGGGGCGGCAGAAAGTTAGGTGGCCGGATGAGATTAAGAAGTTTGCAGGGACGGCATGGCCACAATTAGTACATGACCGGGGTTGTTGGAGAAGTATGGGAGAGGCCTTTGCCCTGCAATGGGCGTAGCCAGGTTGGTGCTGCTGCTGCTGCTGCTGCTGCTGCTGCTGATGATGAATTGAGTACCACGCCAGCACTGAGTAATCGAAAAAAAAGCCGATCAGCGAAAAATAATTGGTCTTAAACAAAAATTAAATAGAGCTTTGCAAGTATATATACGCTAAATAAATGGTCGCCGAGAAAAATATGAAGTTGTAGGAAAAAAAAAACTATTGAAGTACTTGTGCTATGCAAGAGCAAGTAAAAGGGCCAGTTGCCGGAAAGACATCGCTGGTCGTAGCGTAAAAGATAACAATGTTACGTGACTAGACTGCCGGAAACATTAAATGGCAGACTACAAGCCACAGCCACAAGTTTTCAGATGGGCTATTACAGCGAAATCGAAAACAAAGCTTCCATTATCCATTTTTTTCTCTGCATTCCTTCGACAGATTTTGCACTTGTTTAACTTCTGATAATTTGAAACACTTTGTTTAGCAGATGGAAAATAGCAATAAGACTTTAACAGTCAGTCGCTTGTTGCGAAATATGTGGCTCGAAAATGCCAAATAGTTCCTTCTCGAATACGAACATGAATACTGACACGTGTACTTATCTTCATCGGGCAACCACGTTTCGCCGCTTAACAACTGTAATCGCAGAGCGAGGGACGCGCCTGCGTGTATCCGACGTTTCTGGAAAGTTATCGACGCTTCTATCCGCGTGTCTGTTGTCGCCGAACCTTGTGTTATCAGATTTCATCGCGTGACACGAATGGTGTAGAACTTTGTGGAAGACACGCGGGTCCCATCAGTTAATCTGGAACATTCGATGACTGATCTATAAAAGCCGACGCGCTTGACCCGCTGATCAGATTTTCGACGATCGCCGAGCGTGTTCGCCGCTATCGTTGCGCTATAAGTGTAGCCTGTTTTGTGGGCACAGGTTCGCCCAATAAAAGTTAGTTTTCTTGTTCACAGTATTGCTACTGTCTTATTCAACGTCACCACCACGTGACAATACGAACAGTGTGTAATATTACATTCGTATTCGAAACTTCGAATATTCATTTACCCCTAATATTAAACAAAAAAATCACCGCCCCTTCCAGTCCGTGAAGATGGTCGAACAGCGAAGCTGTGTTAGTTACACCGAGTGTTACACCATGCAAGTAAAACTCCGCAAGCATTCTATATTGTAAATATTTTGTTTCACCATTCGTTCACCTCATTTTCGCTTTTGCGTGCTTCGCGTGGTGAGCATGCTTTAGGAGGCTTCTCGGGCGCGCAGCTCGGGATCGGCCCTACGACGACGAGCCCGTTCACGAGCCAACTCTCGCTGAAGCTCGCGGTAGGCAGCTTCTTCCTCAGGAGTACTCTCGTGGTCTTCCCATAGTTGTAGCTGGCATGGAATGTGCGGAACCACTAATGCAAAGCTCCGTATATTGGGCCCAAGGCCCACCACTGGAAATGCGGGGGCTGCAATCGTTCTGATGGTTGGTTGGATTGGTTTGACGATTGACGTGGCTGCCGGCATTTCTTGGTGGCGTAAGATTAACTGCCGGCAGCCACGCGCTCCTAGTATCGCGTTTGAATCGCTGGGCACTGTTCACTGGCCGCAAAGATTCGCGTATAAGATAGCATTCTCACAGGGGGGAAAGCGGTCACTCTATAACCCCTTTCCCGCTGTTGAGCTCTTCCTCTCCCGCTAGGTCACGTGGCCCCTTTTTAGCGAAGTCCGACAACGACGTCGCAGAGTACTCATAAACAGCTTCGCTGTAAAACAAGGAATGCGACTATGTCCCCATAATGTATTAGAGGGCAAGCAGAAGAAAACGTGCGAATGAAAGACGCGTTTGCTTACCTTGCACGCGCCGGACGGCTGCTGTCAGCTGTGTGCGATTTCCAGGGAAATTGATTAAATTGCACCTTCGGCCAGCTTGGCGTTCTTTTTATAGCAGTTGTGACACCTTATGCATGCAACAGTACACATAACTTTTTTTTTTTTCACCGCTTACACAGGGTCGCAGTTGCTATCCATCCTCAACCCTGCGTAGCGGAAAGCGGGAACGCAGATTTTTCACCGGCACTCGCCGCAGTGGAGGATGCATGTCCGACTGTCCGATTCGAAGCAGCAGTGCACGAGGCTTATAGGTCGACGCGTCGGATTAAGAAATATCAGCACCTCGCGCGGAAAACTGAACCAACACTGGCACCGAAGGACCGGTCTGCCCGCGTTGTGCTAGCGTGGAAACTGCATGCGCGCTCTTGCTTAAAGCAACTGAAATGGCGCCTTTTTTTGTTTGTTGTTGTTGTTGAAGCCTATACCAAAATTATTTGCTTCCACCTAGACAAGTATACGCCGCTGGGCACGTTCTCAGCGTGAAAGCCGCCGGCATTTTGGCACTTGAGTAGCGACATTCCAAGCGATGGGAACACACATAAGGTGTTTCTTCAGACGTCGCCGCTGCCTATTGTTGTGCCATTACCACAAGCCCGGATTCCGAATCTGCAAGATGCAGAATCTATCCTGCGAGCGCCATAATTCTCCCTTCACAAGTCAAGATGCTGCGCCTTCGTGCGGGAGAAGCCTCGGCGAAGCAGCGTGTTTAAACGTGTCCGCGTGTGCCCGACAGCCCGGCGCCGCACCTCCCTTGCCTGGAGGTCACCGCGCGCGCGAACTTTGAACCGGGTGGCCAGCGCGGTCGCTGGTTGGACCCCTCGGACGACCGTCGTGTGCTGACTTTGTATTGGGCCGTTTGAGTGACAATGGGCCTCGGGGATTATAAAAGCAGCGACACGCCGCTCGAAAACAGGATCTGCCGACCCCACCGGGAGAGAGTATCGCTCCCGACTGGGGTGAGATGTGTCACGCGTTTTCGCCGGACGTCGTCGTGCGAGAACAGTCGCGTTTGTTGTGAGCACTCGGCCCCAGTGCCGACCCGTTCATGTCCTGTATGATAACCTGTATATAATGTATAAAGTCCCTTTTGTTATTCTCATCGACGCCAGGCTCGGAGTCTTCGCTACCAACGCTCTGTCACGAAACGGGTGACGAGCGCTACGGGACCACAAAGCCGTACTCGTGGTGCAGCGGTGCAAAGTTCGTAACACTGGCGGCACCGGTTGGATGTCCGTAACACTGGATGGCAGCTACGGGATTGACCGGCATCAGCTACCTCGGCGCGGTGAGTGCCTGAAGTTTACCTCAAACACCAGACTTTCTTTGACACAGGGTATAGTAGCTTAAGGAAGGATTTGGTGTTGCATTGTGATAACCTTGGGTGTTTCAAGCCTAGTAAGAGTGTTTTGAAAACCAGGGGATGCTGAGGGGGTAAACAGGGCAAAGTGTGAAATACTTGCATATGTCTTACTAGTAGTGTTATAGTAGCGTACGGCAGGTATATTCAAAAAGGGTAAACAGCAGGAGGACAGTGTGAACGATGGAGAAGTACAAGGTGAAGGAACTTCTCGAAATTTGTGAGGAGTTGGGCATTGAGTTGGGCTCAACCAAAAGAAAGAATGCGATCCTTGAGGTCATGAGGACCGGGGACGTAACGGCTGAGGAAGCCGCTGAGGCCTGGGCGGATATCAATGAACGTCGGGAAAGGGAGGAGAAGGAACGTTGCGAGCAGGAAAGGAGAGAACAGCAACGTCGCGAGGAGGAAAAGGAACTTCGCGAGGAGGAAAAGGAGGAAAGGAGAGAGAGGGAGCGACGTGAGCACGAGCTTAAAATGAAAGAGTTGGAGATCCGAAATAACTCGCCGGCGCCTAGTCTCACTTCTAATGTTCCAAGAATACGCGATCAACTTCCACCCTTTGTCGTCGGAGAGGATATGGCCAAATACCTCGTGAAATTTGAGCACGTGTGTGAACGGAATAGCATTGAGCGATCCCTTTGGGCACAGAATCTGTTAGCGTTGCTTCCTGGGGAGGCATCAGACGTAATAACTTGCTTATCGAAAGAGGCGTTTGAGAGCTACAGTGATGTGAAGGAAGCGCTACTGCGGAAGTACAAATTGTCGCCCGAAGCTTTCCGGCAGAGGTTCCGGTATGCAAAAAAGGGTAAGGAGTCGAATGTTGACTTCGCGTTTCGTCTAAAAGCCGACTTGGTGGAATGGCTGAAGGGCGAAGAGGTTTACGACGACCGCGACAAAATTGTCGAATGCATCGCGTTGGAGCAGTTCTACCGTTGCATTGATGAGGATGTCCGGCTCTGGCTGCAAGATAGGCTAAAGGAGGTTAAGCTAAACAAGGCAGCAGAGTTAGCGGAAGAGTATTACACCCGCCGCAGCTTGCACAGCAAGGCGGTGCGCGTAGAAAAAGCTGATAGAAGAGATGTGTTTTCCGGGAAGTCCGACGAACGGAAGCAAATCACGCGTCGCGAGTTTCGGAAAGATGAGTCTCTTACCAAAGAAACTGTAAGGGAAGGACAGAATGCATCTCAGAATGCTAACGATGGTCCCAAGCAGCGAAACGATACGACGCGTTCTTTTGAAAAACGGAAGCCGTTAACTTGCTACAATTGCAAAAAGCAAGGGCACATCGCAGCGAGCTGCCCAGAGAAAATTGCTTTTGCGACAATACGGGAAACTAACAAAAACATACGACTATTGGAGCCATATATGCGGGAAATTAAGGTAAACGGCAAGAAGTGCCGAGCACTTCGAGACTCTGCAGCAACTATGGACGTTGTTCACCCGTCTTTCGTCTCCTCGAGTGATTTTACGGGAGAGTGCGCTTGGATACGGCAAGTGGCCGAGGAGGAGAGTGTCTGTTTACCGATCGCAACGGTTACCATTGAAGGAGAGTTTGGGAAACTTAACACAGAAGCCGCTGTGTCTGCCGCCCTCCCGGAGCACTTTCCCTACCTCTTCTCAAATAGCTCGGAGCAGCTGCTGAAGGATCAGGGCAAATCATTCTTTGCCGACGTGGCGTACATGGCCCTCACGCGATCCAAAGCGCGCCAGCTGTCAAGGGAACTTGACTTTGAGTCGGTGAGCGAACAGCGGTGCGGCACACTGACTGATCAGGGTAACTTGAGTGTTGAGCAGGCACCGGAGAGGCAGAGCTCGGAGGCTGGCCTGGTCGAGCGTGTCCTGGAAGTGACTGGGAGTGACGCGTACCGTGCTAGCCGCGATAAGGACACGACGCCGCAGTTAGGCGACGCAGGCTCCCTACTCGCTCCGGTTTCCGCCAGCTGGCAGGAGCTGGCTGCAGTTGAAAGAGAAACTCTGATTCGCGAGCAAAAGGAAGATTGTTCAATAGCCGATCTGATGAAGAGCGTCAAACTGGGAGTGAAAAAAAAGAGGGTTTCATTTTACGAGGAATCTGGCTTATTGTACCGCCGCTACACAGATAAGCAGGGTCGCAAATATGAACAGCTTCTGATTCCTCGGAAATATCGCCGACAGTTACTGGAACTCGCGCACGAAAATGCGTGGGCAGGGCATCTTGGCTTGAAAAAGACCAAGGCTAGAATGGCTCAGGAGTTTTATTGGCCGTATTGTTGGAAGGATGTCGAACAATTCGTGCGCTCTTGCGACACCTGCCAGAGAATCGGCAAATCCACTGACAAGTGGAAGGCACCGATGAAGTTGGTGCCAGTCATATCCGAACCTTTTCGGCGACTAGTAATCGATATTGTAGGCCCTCTGCCAGAATCAACGAACGGTTGTAGGTATGTTCTGACCGCCCTGTGTGTCGCGACCAAGTTCCCCGAGGCAGTACCTCTTAAGGAGCTAAATTCCTCCCAGGTCGTGGACGCTCTGCTCTCAATGTTCGCACGCGTCGGGTTCCCTTCCGAGATTCAGTGCGACAATGGCAGCGTCTTTACCAGCTGCCTAACTTCTACTTTTTTGGAAAGATGCGGCATTAAAGTAGTGCCCAGTTCTATCTATCACCCGCAATCTAACCCAGTAGAGCGGATGCACTCGGTGCTGAAGCGAATATTGAGAGCCCTGTGCTTTGAGCGTCACTGTGACTGGGAGGCCTGCATTCCCGCTGCTATGTTCGCCTTGAGATCGGCTCCCCATGAGAGCACCGGCTTTAGCCCCGCGGAGCTTGTATATGGCCGGAGCCTAAGAACTCCGTTGCGCATGCTGCGAGAGTCTTGGGAAGGCAGTGACGACGACCCAAATGTAGTCTCGTACGTCCTCGACCTCCTCCAGAGGCTCGGGAAAACCAAAGATCTTGTAGAGAGCCACATGAAGGCGGCGAAAACCTTGTCAAAAGAATACTACGACAAGTCAGCAAAAAAACACACCTTCGAAGAAGGTAGCCAAGTGATGTTGCTGCAACCGTCGAAAAAAAACAAGCTCGAGGTTCATTGGGAGGGGCCCGCAAAGGTTGTAACTAAGCTTTCCGATACCAACTACGAAGTTAAATTAGGGAAACGGCCCAACAAAATTTACCACGGTAACTTGATGAAACCCTACATTCAGCGTCGCGCGATTATAAGCATGACGATAAATGCTGACGATGAGGAAGGGGCCGAAATCCTGACGACGGCTGATATGAAGGGATGTGGTATAGAGCTAATGGTGGAACAGCTGACGTTGGAAGCGCGTCTAAGTGCCGCCCAAAAGGAGGATTTAAAGGGAATCGTTTCAGAGTTTAGGGAGGTTTTTTCGAGCCGTCCCGGAAGAACAACGGTCCTAGAGCATGACATCGAGTTAACCTCTGATCAACCGATCCGCAGTAAACCGTACCGTTGTTCGCCCGTGCAGAAAAAAATCATGGCTGAGGAGATTCAGCGCATGCGTGACTTGGGGGTTATAGTACCAAGTGAGAGCGACTACACGTCGCCCTTGATACTAGTCCAGGCTCCAGGAAAAGATCCGAGGCCATGTGTCGATTATCGGCGTCTGAACGCGATAACCCGAGATCAGACATATCCTATACCGAACCTGGAAGAAAGGGTAGAGACAGTGTCGAAGGCAAATTATATCTCTACCCTGGATCTCGTGAGAGGCTATTGGCAAGTACCCCTTACGGAACGGGCTAGCCGCTATGCCGCCTTCGTTTCCCCGCTTGGAACATTCCGGCCACTCATGTTGAGCTTCGGCCTCAAAAACGCGCCGTATTGTTTCTCTAGCCTGATGGACAGAGTGCTGCATGGTTTAGGCGAGTTCGCATTGCCGTACCTCGATGATGTTGCCATATTTTCGGACACTTGGGAATCACATCTGGAGCACTTGCGAGTCGTGTTGAGCCGGTTGAAAGAGACAGGTCTTACTGTGAAACCAGCTAAATGTCACCTAGGTTGCGGTGAAGTGACTTATTTGGGCCATGTGGTGGGGCGCGGCCGGCGTAGACCGTCCGACATCAAAGTAGCTGCTATTTTGAACTATCCCCGGCCAACCACGAAGACGGATATACGGGCCTTTTTAGGTTTAGCTGGATATTACCAACACTATGTGAGAGACTACTCTGACCTTGCCAGCCCGCTAACCGACGCCCTTCGGAAGTCGGAGCCCGTTAAGGTGACGTGGGACTCAAAGAAAGAAAATGCGTTCCAAATGTTGAAGCGAGCATTAAGCCATAAGCCGGTTCTGACGGCACCAGACTTTTCGAAAGGTTTCATCATTCAATGCGACGCGAGTGATCGCGGCATGGGAGCGGTACTATGCCAGGAAGATGCTAGTGGTCATGAACGACCAATTTTGTATTTAAGTCGCAAACTAAGTTGTAGAGAAGAGGCATACAGCACCTCTGAGAAAGAGTGCGCCTGCGTTGTGTGGGCCGTTCAGAAGCTGGCTTGTTATGTCTCCGGTTCTAAGTTTGTTGTGGAAACAGACCATTGCCCTCTAACTTGGTTAAGTAGCATGTCCTCAAAAAGCGGCCGTTTGCTGAGATGGAGCATGACCCTACAGCAGCACAGCCTCGTTGTCCGTTATAAGAAGGGAAGGTTGAACGCGAACGCTGATGCTCTAAGTCGTGCATTCTAGGCCTCGCTTCTTTCAGTGGCCTACTCGTTCCTGCTCGTTGCTTACCTTCTTTTACTTCGCGACGACCTGTCCTGTTCACAGGGAGATCGGGGCAAAAATGAATGACCTCATTTGCTTCCTCAGTAGTATGTTTTCGGTCCAAAGCGATTTCAAGGGGACCATTCTATTTGTCATTATTATTGCTGATTATTAATTGTTTCTATTTTGTTGTGTTGTTGATTTGAAAACTGATTGTTTAAGCCTTGTGTGCTAGATCGTACACCTGCCTCTTGTTGCAGCGGGAGAAAAAAGGGGAAAACAATTTAGTTAGGTTGATTTGAATTATGGCCTTGTCTGGTGTTTGACGGGAGACAGAGGGCACTTGTTCGTGTTGGGTGTTGCCTTTTGCCGGTCGGTTTTGCAAGCTGCAGAACGACCAAGCGGGACCAGTGGCGAGAAGCAAGGTCTTAGGAACGACCCGAGCGGAGCTGGTCAAGGTGCCTTGGCGACGACGTGGTGAGCAGAGCTCCTGTCCTGGCGAGTCGGACCTGGGCACGTGAGGTTACCTGGCGTCCCGACACTGGACGTGAACTTGGACGAGCCTGACGAACGTGCGCGCCTGGCATCCGAGCCACGTGGAGGCAGCTCGTCTTCCCGGCGCCTTATCTGAGGGCGGGGATGCTGTTGTGCCATTACCACAAGCCCGGATTCCGAATCTGCAAGATGCAGAATCTATCCTGCGAGCGCCATAATTCTCCCTTCACAAGTCAAGATGCTGCGCCTTCGTGCGGGAGAAGCCTCGGCGAAGCAGCGTGTTTAAACGTGTCCGCGTGTGCCCGACAGCCCGGCGCCGCACCTCCCTTGCCTGGAGGTCACCGCGCGCGCGAACTTTGAACCGGGTGGCCAGCGCGGTCGCTGGTTGGACCCCTCGGACGACCGTCGTGTGCTGACTTTGTATTGGGCCGTTTGAGTGACAATGGGCCTCGGGGATTATAAAAGCAGCGACACGCCGCTCGAAAACAGGATCTGCCGACCCCACCGGGAGAGAGTATCGCTCCCGACTGGGGTGAGATGTGTCACGCGTTTTCGCCGGACGTCGTCGTGCGAGAACAGTCGCGTTTGTTGTGAGCACTCGGCCCCAGTGCCGACCCGTTCATGTCCTGTATGATAACCTGTATATAATGTATAAAGTCCCTTTTGTTATTCTCATCGACGCCAGGCTCGGAGTCTTCGCTACCAACGCTCTGTCACGAAACGGGTGACGAGCGCTACGGGACCACAAAGCCGTACTCGTGGTGCAGCGGTGCAAAGTTCGTAACACTGGCGGCACCGGTTGGATGTCCGTAACACTATATTAAGTTATGCCTTTACATAGCACTTGAATAGAGTCTGCGAGCACGTCTCGGCTTGGTATTCGAGTAGCTCGCTCTTTCGTGGCACTGCTTCGACGCTCTTGCGAGCCTTCAAACTTCGCTTACATTAGCGTGCTCAAAGTGATTAGCCGCTTCCCGAGCTAATGCACAGAGGTAATGAAGAAGTGTGCCCATTATGTTTGCGCTACTGAAATGCCAGTGCATTTCGCTGGATCACTGTACTGCGGCCACGCTTTGGAGAAAGCGAAAGAGGTAACTAATATTTCGGGGGCACGTTGAGGTCGACATAAATCCGGATGTTCGTAACGGTGCACTTCTGGCGCATTATTATTATGCATTGCTGCGCTATCGCAAGTTGGTGACAGGCATCACTCTAACCAATGGCAACTGAAAAATAAAATGGAATTAAGTCGTGTCGTGTTACAAATCAGGCTGAACCGTCCCGGTTAGCCAGGCACCGCCGATCCATTTGTACAACACCTCCTAGGCGCATATAGACCTTCACCGGATGCTCAAGTCACAAGAGCCCCTGGCCTGGCCTCCAGCGCGAGAACAGAGATGCTATGAAGCCGACGAAGCATCGGCAGGGGGATCGATCGAGGCACCAGATTGCCCGGAGCAACGATCTAGAGAAGAGATGTTGTATTTTACATTGATGTCGATTTATTGAACTATTTGCTCGCCCGAACATGGTGACGAGGACATTTTAACCAAGCCCCTTCGGACTGGCAAAAGAATGACGCAAACTGTAGGAATCGTATCCACTGCAGGAATCCACTGTATCCACTGTAGAAATCCACTGTAGGAATCGTATATGCGACATGAATTCTCCGGTATCGGCCCACTCAAACTGTGCAACACGCTTGCCATGGTCGCCCATGAGCATGGTGGCATGACGAAGACGACGCAACGACGATAATGGAATGACAAAGAAGGAATGATGGCGATGGAGCGACAAAATCATCCGCACGACGACAATTAGATGACCATTCTGAGATGATGACTATGGTATAACGACGACAGCGTGACGGCAATGGCATGAGGACAACGGGATGACGACGAGGGTACGACAAACAAGGCGTGACGACGACAGTATGTCGACAACCGGATGACGGAGCTGGAATGATGACGATGGCACGACCACGATGGCATGAGGAGGACGGTGTGACAACAGAAGCATGAAAGCAAGCACGATGGCATGACGAGAGTGTGATGACGAAGTTAGAATAACGATGAGAGAATGAACACGATGGTGTCACGACGACTGTATGACAACAAATTCATGTCGACGATTGTATGACGACGATGGCGTGAAGGCGACAGCATGACGAAAGCCGAATCACAAGGCTTGAATGCCTACGATGCAATGACCACGACGCATCACGACTACGAGCACCTACCAGTAGTCCAGCTTGAGCCATTTGGTCGTTGAAAGTGTGAGACGACAGCATGACGAGCTTCAGGTCATAAAGCTCGAAGGATGACGATGGAACGAGCACGACGCCATCGCGAACAAGATAGATAGATAGATAGATAGATAGATAGATAGATAGATAGATAGATAGATAGATAGATAGATAGATAGATAGATAGATAGATAGATAGATAGATAGATAGATAGATAGATAGATAGATTCAGAATTCTGGAACCGGAAGTAGGCAAAGAACGCTAATAGCATGGACGAATGCGTGTGTATAGGCTGTGAAATGCAGTCAGATGCCTGTGGCTAGTCCTGTTTTAGCAAAGCTCTATAGCTGAGTAGGAGATGCAGATTGATGCTAGTATACCACTCTGGAGAAACTCCAAGAAATTGAAGTTCGAACACTATAGCTGTCGTATTTTTTTTCTTGGTTCGTCACGTGGCATAACGTCATAGTGGGGCTAAATATAAGCATGACGGCCCATTTCGTAGAGATGCTGCAACAATGACTTCTAAAATGTGTTGTCCATAGTCCATCTTTCGTAGTCTTCAGCTTGGTCACTGTTCAATTTTACACTTTTGAGCACATTTTCGCTAATTGCCTTAGTCCCAGGGCACGTCCAAAGTAGATGGCGGGCATCCACTGCAGGCGCAGGAGCGGAGCACTTCGGACACTGGGCAATGTCTTCGTGTGGTTGACTCCAAGCACAAGTGATGGCTGGTGTGAGCGCCGGCCTGGCTCAAAATCTCCGGAGAGATATTTCCTCCACCCTAGAAAGATCGTATTTTCCGTATTTGTTGAGGTGTGACTTACCTCACAAAATAATTTGTTCTATAGCTGTAATTAGAAATCATTTCCCGGCGCCGGAGTCTCTCTCTCTCACTCTCTCCCTTCTTGCTATTCCCCTTCTCCCTTACCCCAGCGTGGGGTAGCCGACCGGACTCTTGACTGGTTAACATCCATGCCTTCTTTTTTATCTCTTTCTTTTGGAGCCAGCGCATTCAGTGGCCACACCTAAGGCCTTCAATGAGCACTTTATAAGTGTTATAAAGAAATGACTTTACAGGTGTTACGTGCATGCTTACATGCATTCCGAGCACTTTCGGTTTCGTTATCACAGTAATTGATAATTCTGGTATGTAAAAATACTTTTATATTCTATAGTAGCCTATTTTTGTTTGGCATACCCGTGCCCCTTCCGAGGGTGACTGGTTCTTCTACTTCAAATTTGTTTTTAAATAGCGGGCTTGCGTTTGCTTGCAAGCATATACGTTAAGCATACGCCTTTCAACAATAACTAAGCACTGTTATCCACACACGACGTAAGAAATGGCTAAAGATATATAGGAGAAATAACGCGACCACCTCGGGTCCTGTTGCAGATCGTGTATTCCTGACGCTGTCGCCTTCGGTGTGCGAGAGATAAGTATATACGGAGTGGTCATTTTTAAGTTCTTTGGAATTAAAAAAAATCACCTGTTGCTGATAACATAATGTAGCCCTTGAGCTGGATTATTCAGAGCGGCGGACATTACTTGCACGAGAAACCGAAACATATATTGATATTATCAACAGAAAATCGCTCATTAAGTTATGAATTAATTACTTCGTTGTACATATGGCAATTTGCGAATTCTAGCCGGTGAGTTTGCAAGGCGTATCCAATTGAAATGAATTCCCACAATGTCACCAGTATGGAGATATATGCCACCGAACTCGCCGTAAATATGCACAGTTGTTTAATTCTTAAACAAAACGCTCGTTTATGCATTGAAGCACAAAAGTCAGTGGAACGCCCATGTATTTCATCCCAGACTTTGGGAAATAATATCTCAAAATTGGTGTCATCCTGGAAATTATATAAAAATTAGATTATGGGGTTTTACGCGCTAAAACCACTTTTTGATTATAAGGCACGCCGTAGTGGGGGACTCCGGAAATTTGGACCACCTGGGGTTCTTTAACGTGCACCTAAATCTAAGTACACGGGTGTTCTCGCATTTCACCCCCATGGAAATGCGGCCGCCGTAATTTATTTCGAGTGGATGCGTCTCGCAAACTGACCAGCTACGATTAGTAAATTGTAGTATGCCGTAAAGTAAATAATTAGAAAGTTAATTAGTTAATTTTTGTTAGTTGAATATGTGCTTCGATTTCTCGTGCTAGTAATGTCCGCCCTTTCGAACAATCCAGCCAAAGGACAAGAATTATGCTATCTGCAACAGCTATCTGCTATCATCTGCTATCTGCAAATTTCCTTAGAACTTCGAAATGATCATCCCGTATGCTATATACCCCAAAGAGTGTACCAGGTGGAAGAAGTGGAACAATGACTTCTGTGCTTTCTGATTTGGGCACCGTATCTCCGTTATGACCATTGTCAGATATTTATCTTGCGCCGGGGTCATGGCAAACGCTGAGCGCTCGCTATAGCTGTCTCATGACGCGCGGATCATTGCAGGCACGCACGAGGCAACGGCAGCCGTGTAATTCAGAGCGAGCAGTGATGTGCGCATGCTTCACGTATTTTGTGCATGCTATATAGCATACCTTTCTCATTGTTACCCTTTCATAGATATTAATTGACACGCTAAAGCAGACCTCGACGTACGTGTCATTATGTGCCCGAGTAATTTGACATCGTTAGCGAAGAGGAGTGTAAACACAGAGTGCAGAATATAATTGTTCTGCACTTTTGCAAGAAAATATGTTTTTAATCCTGTCTGCGTTGTTATCGGAGGAGATGTAAATGATATGCGTGGTATTACATGTGGTAAGCCCTTTCACTCAGAAGTTCGAGGGTGGGTGCCAATTTGAAGTATTATTTGCGGACACAACTTTCTTTAAGCTGATATACTTGACTCGTAACATCGCTAAGAAGGCCTATGCGGAAAGTAAGTTATCTTAATTGTGTGTGCTGCTTATTAAATATTGAACTATGTTAATATTGAAATATGTTAACTATATTGGAAATAAGGCAGCATCAGTCTTGGGATTCTTGCGGCGCAATTTTAGTCATTTACCGAGTAACTTGAAGACGCAGTTGTACTTTAGTCATGTACGTTCAATACTTGAATATGGATGTGTTTGTTGGGACCCACACACATCTGAGCTTATAAACAAATTAGAAAAAATCCAGAATAGGGCAGTTAGATTTGTTCTTGGTAATTATAGCCGGCAGCTTAGCATGACAGAAAGCAAACTTAAACTTAAATGGCAAGAGCTGAAGGATCGTAGAAGGCATATTAGATTAAAATTTTTCCACGATATTTATTATTCTAAAACAGGCATCATCCGCGATAAATATATCCAGGCACCACATTATATATCTAGGCGACTTGACCACTGTTTGAAGGTCAGGGAATTTTCTTGTGGGGGTGACGTCTTCCGTTATTCTTTTTTTGTTAGAACTGTTCGAGATTGGAACAGTTTGCCATCGACCATTGTATATATTACAGAAAATGATGCTTTTTACCACGCATTGAACTAATTTGTTGATGTATTGATTAAAATTTGTAACCTCCCTGCTGTAATGCCCTACGGGGCGATGCAGGTAACTAATAAATAAATAAATAAATAAAGCGGTAAGTCTGTAAAATACAGTCGGTATATTTACAGTCGAACCCGAATACGATGAATACGGATAAAGCAACTTATTGTCTATAACGAACACGCGAATTTTACTGATCAGTGTTCATATAAAAAATAACTGTCACGTGACGAACGCGACATTAGGTGTACATCGGACTCGCGGCGTCATCCGACGCTTCAGAGCGCACTTCCTGTGGAGTATTTGGTGCGCCGGTATACTTTGCTTGCACTAAGGAAAGTGGAGTGGGACAAGTCTATACAATTTCGCGCATTGAGAACGCCATTCTCAGTGACGACAAGATGAAGTTCAAAGCACCACAAAAGTGACGCGTAGTTCTGTTTTCAAAAAACGCATTTTATGATTTCCTTCACCGGAGATAACAAATCTGTATATAACGAACGCATCCCAAGGATTTGTTTGAGTTCTCTATAGGCAAGCTTGAGTATATCTAGTTACTCGATATATCGAACAATTTTTAGAGCCCGAGTCCGTTCGTTGTTAACCGGGTTCGGCTGTAATACTCTCTTATATAAGAGCCATCTTTCTTGACGACAGTTTAGTCGAGATAACAACGTCCCCTTTTTGGCAATTCTTTGTTAGCTGCTACGAACATCAGCGAATACGTGATAATCACTGTTTAAATAATTAATTACGATACATTCACAAACTTACTTTTTAATCAATTTAGCCCAAATCTTGCAATTGCTGAATTGAAGGAATCCAGATCGTACCAGTTTCAAGATATCGCTCCTCAAAGAGAGAGAGAGAGAGAGAGAGAGAGAGAGAGAGAGAGAGAGAGAGAGAGGACAGGCAGGCAGGTTAACCAGACGCGCTTCCGGTTTGCTACCCTGCACTGGGGAAGGGGATATAATGACGAAAAGAGAGAGAGGGATCGAGGGAAGGGAGAGAAAAAGGGCACCAGTTTCGCGCTCACATGAAGATGCACAGCAAGTCTATAAACTGTCACATAGACTTGCCGACTTGAGGTTTTTCAGGAATGTTCTCGTGACATCCTGCACCTGTGACGCGTACGGCCATAGTTCAAGGATCTTCATTTACGAAAAGCCATAATACGTTCTGAAGGCGTGCACGTACTGGATGCAGGGCGCCCAGTATTTCTAATACACTTCGAGCTATCGATGTCTGCAACTTAGTAAATAGTTTGCGAAGATCATCAACCAGTGGCTGCAGCATGACGACAACCTGCCGGTCTTGTTCTGGCAATTTCTCGAGAACTGATGAGGAGCTCCATACTGTCACTGTGCCTTATTTGTAAGTCAGACGATGGCTGGCGCCCTGTGAGTGTAGGCTAAGAATCGGAAGTCGCACTCTCCACAGCTTCACTCTCCTTGGAATTATTGTCCTTGAAATTTTTACTCTTGGCATTCTTGTTCTTTGAGTCAAGTCTGCTTGTCCTAGGTGGCAAGGAGGCCGCGATGACAGACGTGACATGTGCATAATATAAACTGTGGACGTCTTGTCTTGTCTTACCGTGTATCCCAAATACTACGGGGCATTGGCCAACAAGCAGGCACTTTCAAGTATGATGATTGGAATTGAAAAAAAAAAACAAACTAAATTTGCATGGCAGAGCGTGGGTTAAAGAAATATAATAGAGAAATAAAAAAAAACACTGCTACAAATTTTGAGATAAAATAATTTATCATAAAGAAGTGAAATAATATTAATAATTGATAATTTTGACGGTCCTTAATGAACGTTAGCGACGGGAACGTCGTCGACGTCGATTTCTAACACTATCCGCAGCTTCTCGGTGACATGAGTGACCCCTGACCATCTGCTTTAATATATTCATTTCTTTATGAATGGGGGGACATTTCTTGGAAGACCCACCGTGGGGTCCCAGACAGGGAACTTCAGAGCGGTGCCACTGCAGCTGTCAGGGCTGCAGGGAGGCCCGGGTGCAGCCTGCTGAGCGGGTGGGCGTTGCTGCGGTCGCCAAATCAAAGTGCTGACGGAACAGCGTTCGCGGTGTTAGCTTACATCACTTGTGTATGTGGCACGAGACGCAATGACGCCAGCAGCATCATATATGAGAAGCGAGGCGCACGCGTGGGAAAAGGTTGCTGTTGTTT